>NW_004443984.1:16825885-16833701 GCF_000243295.1 Trichechus manatus latirostris
AACACTTGTGCTCAAAAAAAAAAAAAAAAAAAAAAAAATTCTGATTGTGGAAATGGCTCACACAAGAAGAGAGATAAAATATATTACAGTAATAATTCAAATTAAAACATCAGTTTATATGGAAAGAACTCCAAGATTATATTACAGAGTAACAAAAGGTCTATGTTCCCTATTGTAAATGTTGAAGGAGCTATACTATCTAGATCCACTAGCCTCTCTCTCTGTATATGCAACTTCTCAGAAGGAGAAAGATTCAAAGTCCTGTAAACAGCAGCTTTACAAAGGGGGCAAGAAAGGAGAACTTTACTCTTGATTTTCTTCCTGTAATCTTTGAATGTGCTAACCATGTGCATGAATTCATTTTATTAAAAAGAGAAAGGAGTTACCTAGCTGGTGGGTTTTATTTATAGGTTATTTTTATTTTCTTTTTTGTACTTTTCTGTATTAAAAAAAAAATCCTCACAGATGTTATTTTCTAAAGCTACATTTAAAAAATGTAATCTAGTTGTTAAGTAAACTCCAGAAAATAGCACGTTAGAGCAGTTTCTTAGGTCATGCGGGTTGCTGCTGAGCATCTATTTTGAAAAGGTAAGAGCTACCATAGTGCTTACAATCCCAGTATGTAACTTGGCCTCTGATGAAGTATTAGAAATAAATGCAAACGATAATACTGGACATAAATTAGATAGCAGTTATATAGAAAAATTAATTGAACCATGTAGGACAAATTTCACTTTAACATCATCTTAGCCCAGGATCCTATTTCAAAACCAAAATGGAGAAAAACGGGAAGAAATAGTAATTCAGCAACATACCAGAGAAATATTTGATTAATTTGAAACTAAACTGAAGTCTTTTCAGCCTGTCAGACCTTAAATCATATATATCAGCAACTATCTTTTTGAATACTAATTAATTAGAGAAATGCAAAAATTAAATGAAACTCGATCTGGGAGAACAAAGTTGAAATAACCATGCCACTGGGGACTTTGTGGGGTTTTAACTACATCGGGAAGTAATTACACAATATTTTCCAGAAGTGAAACGGTGAGCCTAACTGGAAAAAAATGTGGAAACATTTAGTTAGAACAGTAGAGCAAGGTATTAAAGACCCTTTCAAGGGGTTAACTCTGAAGGAAAATATGCAAATAATTAGGTCTTTAAACATGCTTTTAATTACAATTCTAGGATAAAAGTCAGAGGTATAATTTGGTACTCGTATGCTTTTCCTGAAAACCCCTTTCTTGCAAAGTGATGATTCTGATGTTCACGTCACCATGAAGACCTAGCCTGACAAGTGAAGACACTTCTGAGAAACATTTGCCAGGTTCGCTGATGACTTCCCCCTGGTACCACTGAAAAAGGCCATGGTCACGTGCTTCCTTCAACATTCACTGGAAAGATCTAACCCACAAACTTGGGGAAAGACACATGGTTTTTATCTTTAGAGTCAAAATTCATTCATGCCAATGTTTTTTCCTAGTTCATAAGAATTTCAAGAGTTTAATGAAATCTGGTTTACTGATTGCATTCTGAGTCCAGTTTTCAGCTTCCCCCAGCTCTGTGTCAACGTGGACATCTCATTGTGAGCCATCCTATGTTGGCTGCATTACACGATTTCTCCCTTGTGTTTTCTGAAACGTGTCAGTCTACTGAAAATGAATTTTGCCAAGAATGAGGCAACCTGAATGGGGATGGGTGAAGGTGAAATTAAAAGCACAAAACGATAATTTATAATCTCATTTAACCGTTGACCAAAACTTCTGAAAAGACTGAAAAGTGGACACATATTAATACAAATGCTAAACTGCAACTATCCATCTATCGTTCATTCCACAAATATTTATTGAGTGCTATTATGTGCCAGGCACTACTCTCAATGCTGAAGGTGAATGGGGCAGACAAAAATCCCGGCCCTCATGAGGCGGCCATTCTAGCAGATTCTGTACTATGCCCTGCTAGACCTGAGGAGTGGCTCTCTGGGCCTCTGATCCAAAGGCCAAAAAAACTCCATCAGCAAAGCGGTACAAAGGGCAACGGTGGCACTAAACCCCACCCTAAAAAGGCAGAAATATAAAGTCTTCTCTGGAGTGAAACTGTATGGGATATTAGAGTGACGACAGGGGCTGAGTCTAGACTAAAACAGTTGTTGTTATTGCTATTTGTCATCCAGTCGATTCCAACTCATGGAGGCCTCATGTGTGCAGACTAGAACTGCTCCATAGGGTTTTCAAAGCTGTGGACTTTTGGAAGCAGATCGCCAGTCCTGCCTCTAAGGGGCCTCAGGGTGGGTTTGAACCACTATTAGTCCAGAGCTCAATTGTTCATGTCACAGTAGGATCTATTAATGACACAATACACGGCCATTATCAAGAGACCTTTCAATAACAATGAAGGGAATTTGGTTACACAAAATAGATCTAGGTAGATGCCACTGTTCTCCAAGAAGCCACAAATGAATTCTGGATTTGATTTTTGATGTCTCTATTCAAATACTGCTACAAAAATATGAGCTGAGGTCAGCCTAACACCATTGCTAACAATGACACTGAAGGCTATCCTGAGTTAATCTCTGCTCCATATGTGCTTCCACTGACCACAACATTCACAGTCTCCAGAACCCTCCCTAGCTTGCTTTGCCTTAAAGGAGGATAAATAAACATTAAAAGAAATTTAACCAGCACTTTGCTACTCACCAGGCATAGCAAATTGCTCTCTCTGGTCTTGAAGTTCTAACAGCTATTCAGGTTGTAGAGCATTGTATGCTAGAAGGGCCTCTGCAGAATATCCTAAGATAGTTTAATTCTACCGTATCAACTAGAAATAATTTCACTAATGGAAAATACCTCAAAATCCCAGGAATATAAGGGTCCGCATTCAAAGAATAACAAAACAATCTTAAGAAAATCACAGTGCCCAAATTTTCAATTACTAGCTGTTTGCTATATTTGTTTATCTGTTTCGTTTTGCTAGCCAACAATAAACCCATTGCCGTCAAGTAATTCTGACTCATAGCGACCCTACAGGACAAAGCAGAACTGCCCCATTGGGTTTCCAAGGCTGTAAATCTTTACAGAAGCGGATTGCCACATTTTTCTCCCATGGAGTGGCTGGTACGTTTGACCACCAACCTTCTGGTTAGCAGTAGAGCACTTAACTACTGCGCCACCAAGGCTCCTCAGCAAATAATAGAACACCAAAATTTAAGAAAATTTTACCAGGAAAAAAAAAAACTCCTTAAAATGGAGAACGTTTTATCCATTATCTTTTCCCTTGGAAGTAAGTGGAAAAAGACTGCCAGTTTTTAGAGAAAACAATCAAAAACACCAAGTTTCTGCCATGGAACACGGTTTGAGAACCACTGCTTTGAGTAAATGGTTCTTTATAAGCAGTTACACCTAAACCTATCAAACATCTGGGACAACGAGTCCTCTGACCAGTTCCAAGGTGTCAGAGGCATGATGATACTCGGGTCAGTGGAAACTTTTCAGACTTAAAAAGACAGAAGAGACAACTCAGTGTACCAGCAGGGCTGGTTTCCCATGGCTCCAACTTACAATTCGTCTTGTATGTTGTCTGTCAATTTGAAGAGCTGCTCCTGTCCTTCCGCCTGGCTCTCAGAATAGCGGGGAAGCAGCCCCTGGGGCCCCACGCAGCAACGCGGCTTCCGTACCCTCTGTGCCTGAGTCCTGGGGGGTAAATGGACAAAAGGCAAAGAAGCAAAGAGTTACAGTTGAAATGATTTCTCTTCCTCATCTAAGAGAAAAGCACCACACCATACAAAACATACTCTAAATGTAGTGACCAGGATTAAACTACAGTATTACCTTTGAATGCTCTTTAAGATAGTGGTTAAAGACTCCAGTTTTGAATTTGAAGGCTGCCTCTGCCATTTTCTAGCTATGTGATCATGGACAGGCTAGTGAACTTCTTTACCTCTCAGTTTCAGTTATCTTTATAAAAGTGGAAATGATGACATCTACTTCATAGAACTGCTGTGAAGGTCAAGTGAAACCCAGCCCACCAAAACTGGGCGTAACAGAATGTGGGCTCTCCATCCATGGTGACTCCCATTACTGTCCTTATGACTAGACTGCCACTTGCTCACACCCTATTTTTCGAGAAATCTCTTCAGGAGAGCCATCTCTGGATTTGCAGTGGGTCAGGAAGAATGAGGTCCGTGGGCATTCAGTGGGAACACACCAAACCACTAGGCTTCTTCTCACGTGAGCTGGTTGCCAGGGTACCGGGTGAGGGATGCAGCAATCACATGAGGGGGAAGAAGGTTCATGGACTGGTCCCAGGCCACAGTCTGGGATTGTGTAGCATCGCTAATGCATGCCACTCAGCTGTTGCCCAAAGGAATCTGCTTTGCTATGGTTTTCCAAGTAGGCTCATGTTGTCTTTTTCCACAAACTATATGCAGGGCAATTGATAAGTGCTTTTTGGTGTTTTCCTAGACACAGGAGTCCATATTTGTCTTGGAAAGGCTGTGCATATTTCAGATGACTGATAAGAGTGTGCTGATCCGTCCTCGGCCTTGTACTTGCTGTACTTTTTATTATTTGTTCCTGGAGCCCATTGAAGCAAAACACCCCTTTCTAGTCATACCTAAGTAAGAGAGGAACAGGCTTACACACTGAATCAGCACTTTAGAACCATGTACTAACAGCAGTGTAGAGACTTATTTGCAAGGGCAAAGCGTGCCCTGGTGAGCAAGTCAGGGTAGTTACATGGACAAAAACAGTCAGAAACTTGCCATACACCATGCAGTGGGTCAGCTGAAAAGCTGGGATGATTGAAAAGTGCTCCTGAAGCTAGGCCAACACTTGGCTCATCACGTCATGGTCTCCATACCCAGGTGAGGTTTGATATGTGCTGGAAAGCCAGAAATCCAGTGACAATTTTTCAAAAGTTCAGTTATAAGGAGGTCTTAAGTACTACTAACTATGCTCTTCAATGATGGTATAAAGAGAGTGTAAAGGAGTTTCAATAATCTGCACTAAGGGAATACAGAAAAGAGTAATTTTATTTGTAGCATACACTCACATTATACCCACTACACTCACTGCCGTCAATTCCAACTCACAGCAATCCTATAGGACAGAGTAGAACTTCCCCATAGGGTCTCCAAGGCTGTAAATCTTGATGGAAGCAGACTGCTGCATCTTTCTACCGCAGAGTGGCTGGTGGGTTCAAACTGCCGACCTTTTAGCTAGCAGTCAAGCGCTTAACCACTGTGTCACCAGGGCTCCTTATACCCACTATGCCTAGTCTCAATTCTTTGTTAGATCTAGGCCTACTGTTGGCTACCTGATTGGAAGTGGGGAGGGCAGAGTAGGGAGCTAGTGTTAACCCACCCGTGGAGAAGCTTGACAACTGTTGTTTTAAGGATGGTGGAATTTCAAACTAATGCAAGTAAGGGAAACCAAGGGGAAGGAGCTTGGTGTACTTTTCCAGGTGGTAGAGCCCTTGCTCTTGTCTCCTTGCCTAGTGAAACATCTGCTATCATTGCAAACACTGCCCAGGACAGGCTATTAAAATGTCCTTTCCCCAAGCAGTCCAGCTACTCTGTTACCCAAGTGGCTCCCAGAAGAGGCTCAGATTATCATGGCAGAAGCCAAAGGTTCCTCCAAGAAGAATCTGGCAGGGCCTGCTTGCTCATCACCTTTCCATGTAAAGTCTGATTCTGACTCCACTCTTCCTCTCACCACGCCTACCCCAACTATTGGTAAGTCCTGTAGGCTCTACCTTCAACATAATACCCCAAATCCAACTATGTCTCCATCTAATAACTAACAAATGATCTCTGGATTTGTAATGGATTATTACAATAGCTCCTTAACGTATTCTCTCTCCTTCGACCCTCTCCTCAGGACAAGAACGACCCTTTCAAATACAAGTTAGATCAAGTCATTCATCTGCTCAACACCCATTTGCTTCACATCTCACTTGGACAAACATATTTGCTTACTGCTTGACTCCTCATCTAGAAAGATTCATAACAATAGGGATTTTATTTTGTTCACTGTTATCCTGGGATTGGGAGCAGTCATGGTGCAGTGGTAGAATTCTCGCCTTCCCTACAGGAGACATAGGTTTAACTCCCGGCCAATGTACCTCAAGTACAGCCACCATCTGTCTGTCATTGGAGGCCTGTGTGTTGCTATGATGCTGAACAGGTTGCAGTGGAGCTTCTAGACTAAGAAAAACTAGGAAAAAAGGCCTGGAAATTGGCTTCCAAAAAATCAGCCACTAAAAACCCTATGACTCACAAAGGTCTGATCACGTTGTATCTCTGTGAGTCAAGGGCTGCCTTGAAGGTAGCTAACAACAGCAACAACATCTTGGAATCTAGAACACTGCCTGGTTCATAGTAGAAAAGCAATATATATTAGTTGAATAGATGAATAAATGCATTTGTGGCTGAGGAGTTGGGGGGAGATGGCAGTATCAGAGACATTTTTACTATTGACATAAACAGGAAAGGTGATACGCAAACTTTGGTGGAGAGTTTGAAGACTAGAGGTTTTCAGCTTCAAAAGCCAACAATCAATGTTAAGGAAAATGTGAACCAGTTAGAATCTCATCTTCCTGACAGAAAGGCCAAGGGAGTGTCTGTCTGGTCCACTGGTCGAAACAAACGAATGACAGTGTCATGAAATCTACATCTCTGTTGACAGATGTATTCTTCTTTAGAAAAAATAATCTTTTCATTAGTCCCCAAAGCTGAAGAAAAACATGCTACCAAGTGGAGAAAACTTACTAAGAGTGGTGGGATCCAAGGAAGCTAGAGGAGCCAAGACACGGAGGCTTGTTTCTGGACCTGAGCTCTTGGAAAGTTCATTTCATAACAACTATGGAATAGGATGACTGCTCTCTTCACTCTGAGAATGTTATGTTCATTCTCAAATGTGAGAATGTAAGTAATGTCCACATTGTGAAGTAGCTTTCATAGTGCACAGCTATGTCTAGACCCAGTGGCTTCCCTTAGGGCCTTCCCCAAATTTCAGCTGTTCTACTTCACCTCCACTCCCAATACATTATTTTCTAACTCGTAAATCACAAAACCACCCAAACATCAGAGAATATGGAAGCAGAGTAGCTCTCCTGTGGGAATACACTGTCTATTCGCTATGTTTCTTTTCTTATCTGTCTTCCCAGCAGGTTACAAACTATCTTCCCATTTCCAAGGTCTTCATTTTGAGATCAACCAAACACCAAGGGCAAGGTCGAGTATAGTGTCCACATACCACTGACTAGAGGATCTCACAGCGGCATTCAAGGCTCATTTTTCACATTCACAGAAAAAAAAAGAGAATTAAACTTTACTGTAAAAGGAAACGTAGTCTTCCCTTATAGTCTTATAAAATAGGGACTACTTCCAGAAGGGGTGATTTAGACACATTCTTAGAAGCAGAAAGATGGGCTAAAGGACTTCTTCCCACATTCCTCTATTCTGTTCATATTATCCGTGCCTGAAAAACTATTCTTTTTTCTCTGAAATGCAACTAAAATTTTAACTTCTCAGTCTAAGTTGGGAGGTGGTGTGAGACGGGGCTTAAAGTGTATGAACAAATTTAGTTTAACTTACTAGTAATCAAAGAATCACAAATAGAGAAACAACAATAAACTACTGTTTTCAAATCCTGTTAGGCAACATAAACTTTACAATGATATTCTTCAGGCCATTGTGTGATGGAACTGTTCTTTTCTTTTTATTGTACTTTAGATGAAGGTTTACAGAACAAATAGTTTCTCATGAAACAGTAGTACACATATTGTTTTATGACATTGGTTAACAACCCCACGACAT
>NW_004443984.1:16834945-16836902 GCF_000243295.1 Trichechus manatus latirostris
CAATATTTGTCCTTTTGTGATTGACTTATTTCACTCAGCATAATGTCCTCCAGTTTCATCCATGTTATGAGATGCTTCACAGATTCACCATTGTTCTTTATCGTTGCATAATACTCCATTGTATGTATGTACCATAGTTTGTTTATCCATTCATCTGTTGATGGGCATCTAGGTTGTTTCCATCTTTCTGCTATTGTGAAAGGTGCTGCAATGAATACGGGTGTGCATATGTCTACTTGTGTGACGCCTCTTATTTCTCTAGGATATATTCCTAGCAGTGGGATTGCTGGAATGTATGGTATTTCTATTTCTAGCTTTCTAAGGAGGCACCATATCATTTTCCAAAATGGTTATATCATTTTGCATTCCTACCAGCACTGCATAAGAGTTCTGATCTCCCCGCAGCCTCTCCAACATTTGTTATTTCCAGTTTTTTTGTTTTGTGCCAGTAATGCCGGGGTGAGATGGTTATCTCATTGTGGTTTTGATTTGCATTTTTCTAATGGCTAGTGGTTGCGAGCATTTCCTTATGTGTCTGTTGGCCATTTGAATGTCTTCTTTGGTGAAGTGTCTGTTCATTTCCTTTGCCCATTTTTTAATTGGATTATTTGTCTTCTTGTGTTGGATTTTCTTATAGATTTTAGAGACTAGACCTTTGTCTGACTTGTAATGTCCAAATTTTTTTCCCCAGTCTGTAGATTCTCTTTTTACACTTTTGGTGAAGTCTTTTGATGAGCATAAGTGTTTCATTTTTAGAAGATCGCAGTAATCTAGCTTATCTTCTGGGGTTTGTGTGTTGCTGGTTATGGTTTGTATTCTGTTAATGCCATTTATTAGGGCCTCTAGTGTTGATCGTATTTTTTCTTCTATGAACTTTATAGTTTTGGGCTTTATATTTAGGTCTTTGATCCACATTGAATCAGTCTTTGTGTATGGTGTGAGGTATGGGCCTGTTTCATTTTTTTGCAGATGGACATCCAGTTTTGCCAGCACCATTTATTAAAAAGACTATCACTTCCCCATTTGATGGACTTTGGGTCTTTGTGGAAGATCAGGTGACTGTAGGTGGATGGATTTACATCTGGGTTCTCAATTCTGCTCCATTGGTCAATGTGTCTGTTGTTGTACCAGTACCAGGCTGTTTGACTACTGGAGCTGTATAGTAGGTTCTGAGGTCAGGTAGCGTGAGTCCTCCTACTTTATCCTTCTTCTTCAATAGAGCTTTACTTACCTGGGGCTTCTTCCCTTCCCATATAATGATTAGTTATTCCATCTTTTTAAAGAATGTTGTTGGTATTTGGATGGGGATTGCATTGTATTTGTAAATTGCTTTAGGTAGAATTGTCATTTTCATTATGTTAAGTCTACCTATCCATGAGCATGGTATGTTTTTCCATTTATGTAGACCCCTTTGGGTTTCTTGCAGTAGTGCTTTGTAGTTTTATTTGTATAGGTATTTTACATCCCTGGTTAGATTTATTCCTAAGTATTTCATCTTTTTAGGGGCTATTGTAAATGGTATTGCTTTCCTGATTTCCTTTTCATTGTTCTCTTTATTGGTGTATAGGAATCCAACTGATTTTTGTAAGTTTATTTTATATCCTGCTACTCTGCTGGATCTTTCTATTAGTTCCAGCAGTTTTCTCATGGAGTCTTTAGGGTTTTCTATGTATATAATCATATCATCCGTAAACAGGGACAGTTTAACTTCTTCATTACCAATCTGGATGTGCTTCATTTCTTTTTTTTGCCTTATTGCTCTAGCTAGAACTTCCACCACAATGTTAAATAAGAGTGGAGATAAAGGGCATCGTTGTCTTGTTCCTGTTCTCAAGGGGAATGTTTTCAACCTCTCTCCATTAAGAATGATGCTGGCTGTTGGTTTTGCATAGGTGCTCTTTATTATTATGAGAAATTTCCCTTCTATGCCTATTTTATTGAGAGTTTTTATCAGGAA
>NW_004443984.1:16838374-16868392 GCF_000243295.1 Trichechus manatus latirostris
TAGATGTTTATTATGGCTATATCTTCATGATCATTCTCTTAATCATTATATAGTGTCCTTCTTTGTCTTTTATGGTGGATTTTGTTGTAAAGTCTATTTTATCTGAGATTAGTATTGCCACTCCTGCTCTTTTTTGGTAGCTGTTTGCTTGATAGATTTTTTTCCATCCTTTGATTTTTAATAAATTTACGTCTTTGTTTCTAAGGTGTGTCTCTTGTAAACAGCATATGGATGGAGCCTACTTTTTTATTCATTCTGTCACTCTCCATCTCTTTATGGGTGCATGTAGGCTATTTACATTCAGTGTAATTATTGATAGGTGTGAGTTTATTGCTGTCATTTTGTAGTGCCTTTTTTTTGTGGTGCTGACGTTTTCTTTGTTCCTCTTACTCTCCTGTGCTGAGTTCCTTTTGTTTGTGGATTTTTTTAAATTTCTGTTCTTTTTGTAGGTTTTGTTTTTACTGAGACTTTTTGTTTTTTCTTTATTTTGATGAGTAGGTTTGTTAACTTCCTTTGTGGTTACCTTGAAATTTACCCTTATCTTCCTAGGTTTGCACCAGTCTACTATTACTTGGTATCACCTTGCCTTCCTCTCCATTAGAAGGTTCTATACCTATACCATTTATTCCCTCTTTTATTGTTCTTATGCTATTGTGATTTACAGATTAACCTCTCTGGTTCCGTTGTAATTCTTTTGGTTTTGCATAGTCCTTAAGAGTTCATTTTCTCGGTCAGTATCTGGCTAGTACAATCCTGTGTCCTATATTCAGCCTGTGGTCTGATGTTGTTTTTTCTCAGATTGCAGGGCTCCCTTTAATAAGTCTTGTGAGTTTGGGTTGGTTTTTACATAGTCCCTTAATTTCTGTTTATATGGAAATGACCTAATTTCACCATCATATTTGAACAAGAGTTTTGCAGGATATATTATTCTTGGCTGGCAATTTTTCTCCTTCAAGATTTTATATATGTCTTCCCATTGCCTTCTTGCCTGCATGGTTTCTGCCAAATAGTCTGAGCTTAGTCTTATTGTTTCTCCTCTGTATGTGACTTTTTGTTTTTCTTGAGCTGCTTTCAGGATTCTTTGTTTGTCTTTGGTTTTAGCAAGTGTGACTATGATATGCCTGGGTGATTTTCTTTTGGGGGTCTATTCTATATGGGGCTCGTTGAGCTTCTTGGATGGTCAGCTTTTCATCTTTCATGATACTGAGGAAGTTTTCTGTCAGCATTCATCAACGATCCTCTCTGTGTTTTCTGTTTTCTCCCCGTTCTGGAACTCTGATCACTCCCAAATTTTTGCTTTTGATTGTATCCCACATAATTCTCAGGGTTTCTTCATTTTTCTTCGTTCTTTTTTCCGATTTTTCCTCAAACAGAGTTGTATCCAAGTCTTCAGTGTCGCTCATCCTATCTTCCATCGTTTCAAACCTGCTCCTCAGCCCTTCTATGACACTGTCCATTTCTGAAATCTTATTGTTTATCTTTTGGATTTATAATTGTTGTTTTTGTATGATTTCTAGTTGTGAATTTATTTTGGCATTTTGTTCCTGCATTATTTTCCTGAATTCTTCCATTTGTTTGCCTTTATTTTCCATGAATTTGTCTGCCTTTTCTATGAATTTGTCTCTTTTTTCCTCATTTTTGTCTGCTTTTGGCTTCAACTCTTAGATACCTCTGAATATTAGAGATTTGAATTCCCTATGCAGTTAGTTCTAGTGCCTTTTCTTCTACTTCAAAGTCGTCTGGTGTTTTATTTTGGACGTCTACTGGAAACATCCTGTCCTGTTTTCGTATATGTTTTGATATTGTCTGTTGTCTTCAAGGCATTCTGAAGTTATCTTCCTCATTTATTGATTTCAGTATTTGTTTCATACTGTTTTTTTTTTTTTTTAATTTGGTTATGTCTGAGCAGGTGGGTTGTGTGTTCTTTGTTGTCTGCTTGTCTGTGGGCATGATATTTTTCACCTCCTTCTCCAATGGGCAGGGTGAGTCACTCAGGTATGGTGCCACAGAGCAGGTCCAGCTGAAGGGGAGTTGCTGGGATGGGTTGTTTGTGGTACCTACTAGGGCTTACAGTGCGGACTGGGAATCAGTGCAGGGCAGGTTCCAGTAGGCCGTGCCTGTGCTGCTTGGGAGTGTGACGTTCAGTGCATGGTCCAGGTAGGGAGGAAGGAGCGGGCAGATTGTGATGTGTGGAGCTAAGATGGGTATGGGAAAGATGAGAGAGGGGAGAGAGGAATAGGAGCCAAAAACATACACACAAACAAAAAAGAGTGCTAAGGGAGCTTGCTATTGGAGTGGAGAGATGAAAGACTGAGAAATGGGGAAAAACAAAAATGAAAAAAAAAAGAAAAAGAGTAAAAGAAAAAACTGAATAAATTGAGAAACTGGAAATGATGAAAGACGAAAAGGGAATAAGAGAGAGAAGAAAACAAAAAAGGAAACAAAAAAAAAAAAAAAGAAAAAATTCCCCCAGGATGTTCCCATGTGTCCGCGCAGAGTACGGGAGTAGCTTCAAAGCCACACGGTACTGCCCGGCTAGAAGGGACTCCCAAGCCAAGAAAAGAAAAAGAAAACAAACAAACAAATCAAAACAGAACAAATCAGAGCAAGCAAACGAACAAGAAAAAGCCCCGGGGGTCCCACCAGCATGGCAGCACGGGCCGGGAAGCAGTTTCACAGTGGAGGAGTGTTTCGCAGCCTTTCAGGAAGAAGCAATGATGGCACACGGAGCCAGGTATTTGAGAGACAGGAGGAGGAGGTGGTGATAGGTAAGGAAGAAGTCTAAAGAAGCAGAAAAAAGCAACACCAGCAGCCAACAAACGGCACTTAGGGAGCCAGCCTATGCGGACAGGTGGAATCAAGTGACACCCGGGTTAAGCCAGTGCTTCCTGGCCCAGAGACTATGGCTGCGGGAAGCAGAGGAGGCCGAGGAGGGGTGAAGAAGTGTGGGGGGTAGGAAAGCGTATATCGCTGGTTACCAGTTGTTCTGTCTCCTGCTGGAAGCTTCGTGAAGCTGCTTTCTCGTACCCCTGTTTGCTGCTCTCCAATAGGAGTCCAAGATGGCAGATCCGTGCTATGGTAGCTGATAGGGGACCTCTGCATGTATCTCCCCTCACTCTCTGCTCTCGGTCAGTTTCTTATTCCATTTGGTGGTTGGCTGAGTTCTTTATCACTTCATTTGATGCTTAGGGTTTCAGGATTGATGTGTGACTCTGTCTGACTTAGTTTTTCGGATCTTTGCTGCAGAGGGACGGCGTGGTGCTTTTGACTATAGCACCATGTTGTCCGGAAGTCCTGGAACTGTTCTTTTCGTATGTTGCTGATGGCACTATGTATTGAAAAAAGCTTTTGGAAACCAATGTGATGATATGTAACGGCAATCTTAAATTTGTTCACATTCTGTGACTAAGTAAAATAGTGTGTCCATTTTTAAGTGACTGTTCTTAAGTCACTTTCATGTATATTCTGGTGAGCCTATGAGCACCTCGAGGAAAAGGATTCTATTCCTTTTTTTTTTTTTTTTTTAAACTAGACTTTAGGTACCTGGAATTAGACTCATCATAATCCTTGGTTCAAGGCACACTATAATCATCGGACTTTTATTTACTTATTTATTTCAAATAACATAATAAACATCTGTGAAACCATCCCCATGAATGAAAATGCCTTCGTTGACCATAACTTTGAATCTATTGGTGTGGTCTGCCATCCCATCCCTCTGTTCTGCCCCTACCTAAGACAGACACTATTCTGCATTCTGGAGTGATCATTCCTTTGCTTTTTTTTTTTTTTTTTTAAATATAGTTTTATCATGTTTCAAAGTATGCTCTGGTACATTCTTATTATATCCTTTTGTTTCAGTTGTTTGGGGCTTTAGAAAAAGGGCATGACTGCTTTATCTTTCGGGGCTTTTTCTTCAACATCATATTGCTAAAATCCAGCCATTCTTTTGTGTGCAGCTATAATTCATTTATCGTGCCTGCTTTATTCATATTGCATTGTATGAATATATCATAATTTATCCATCTTCCTATTGATGGCACATGGGTTATTTCCAAGTTTTTGCTATTATAAACAATGCTGCTGTGAACATTCCTGTAAGGTCTTCTGGTGAACATGTGTTAGAGTTTCTTTGGGTCTATATCTAGGAGGCATTTGCTGGATCAGGGTATGAATGCTTACCTAACAAGATAATTCAAATTGTTATCGAAGTGGCTGTACCATTTTACACTCCCACCAACAATGCATTTAAGTGATACTAGTAATCTATATCCTTTCCAATACTTAGTACTGTCTAAAAGATAGATACTAGCCACATGTGGCTACTGAGCAATTAAAATGTGACCAGTGTGACAAAGAAACCGAATTTTTAATTTACATTTATTTAAATTTAAATTGCTATTTTGGACAGCTCTGACTTAGACTTTTAAATTTTTAGACTTTAAAATTTTTGCTGCTGAAATGGGTAAAAATGGTATCTTATTGTTTTCTCCTTCCCATCTTGAGGGAAGGGATCCTACTTTATTCATATCTTTCCAGTCATGCCTCATAAAATCCTGTACTGACAGATTTTAGATAGTGCTACAATGGTAAATAACAGGTACACAGATGGGCATCTAAGTAGGATCCTTGGGTAGAACCATCAGAATTCATTCATTTACCCAACAGATATTTACTGAATGGTGCCAGGTACCATTCTAGGCTCTGGGGATACAAAGAGGAACAAAACAAACAAAATTCCTGCCCTCATATTCTCCTTTCAACCTAAAGTATAATAAAAACCCATTGCCATCAAGTTGAATCCGACTCAAAGCGACCCTATAGGACAGAGCAGAACTGCCCTACAGGGTTTCCAAGGAGTGGCTGGTGGATTCGAACTGCTGACCTTTTGGGTTAGCAGCTGTAGCATGCCATAGCTCTTAACCACTTTGCCAGCAGGGCTTCAAAAGGACAACAGCATCCAATAAACAATGAAATTGGAGTAGCTGTGAAGCCTACCCATAGGCACTAGAGCACAAAGGTCAACTTGGAGGCTACTCCTGGCCACCACTGTTGTACAGTCCTGGCAAACAAGGTGGCCTCCCCTGGCTGCCCTGCTCCTGTTCTCATGATCACCTTCACTGTCAAGATGTGCTGCTGCTTGGCCAGGGCCTGGGTATTCCAATCCTTGGTGTAACGGATCATTAAACAAGAGGTGGCAAAACCCCACCCACTTAACTCTCATTAGTTGACACTGTCTCTTACTAACACTCAACTTAAAAGATAGTTTACAACAGGAGTCTGTTAGTGCATATGCAGCAACTCTGCCTCCACAAACCTTTGTGTAGCCAAAGGGCTGTGGTGTATTTAATTGCTGCCAGCTGAGGGTTTGTCGGCCATTTTAAGCCCTCAGCTGCTGCGGTTTATAAATTTCACAGCGTATAGAAAGAAGCAGGCCTTCCAGTCAACCAGCTAATCCAAAATGTCAGCACCAAACGAACTTGAGCTTTGAACTTCATGAAGATGTCAGGGAGTCGGCTGTACAGCATGGATGACTCTTCCCTCAGGGAAGGGGCTGCTGATACAGTGGCTGATACACTGCAGATATCCACCCAGCGAGAGAAATCAATACAGAAGAAGTCTGCATCTGGCCGTTGCTATCTAACATACACTGGAGGCCCCCACACCAAAGATCAGAGTAACGAAAACAATCCATGTCATTTTCTTTAAGCAACAATAAATCCAAATAAGGTGACACAGGGAGATGTAACCAATTCCACTTGGTTGATCTTGCCTTTCAGCCTGAAGGTCAACAGTTGGACAGCTAGTATTTGTTCTTAGCTTATATGATGAGTAACTATGTCATAGTTATGTTAGTTGAAGACAGATGTTACGTACACATACACATATCCCGGTGCAGCTTAAGTTAAGACACTGGTTGAGAAATTTGTCATGGGTAATGTCTATCAACCGAGTGATGTTCAAAAACAACCAGTAAATGAGTAGAAAGAGTGTGTGTCAAACATGTGACTTCTGAGCATAACAGAATGTTTATTCAACTGATGACTGCCGTCTTTCTTAGGGGCTGTCTGCACTGACCCCAACAAAGTGATGGATTGTGCTTGCATTTACTTTATGTGTGTGTCCAATACTTTTTTTCAATTTAAACATCTTACTGATATATACTGCTTGGCTGAGCACAAACAATTAGGCCGAGACCAAACTACCTCTTCAAAGACTCTTAATAGATAACAGCTATAAGATACCAGGTTCTTGACAGAACGGTTCAATCAAACATTTATCATTTCTCTAAAAGGAACTCAGCAGTCTATCTAAACAGTACTCTCTGAACTGGAGTGCATGAACTAGTGAAAATGTCCCCTGCTACCCAATGCAGCACAGTCTGTAAGTTCAAGAAGCTGCCATGCCACCAGCTCTATCTGATCTTTGACCTGTAGCCCCCTCCTCTCTGCTGCATGCAGCCACCTCCAAGGACTAAAGTGGGAAAGCATTTCTTCTCCACAAACAGATTTTCCTCCTTTCAGTGCAAACTGTAATTAGAGAAAACAAGAAAGCAATATTCTCTACTAGAGGATGAAAACCTGTAAAAGCCACATTTGGCTGGCTCAGTTACACGAGAAATTCTTCTGCATGGTTCCATGACAAACAGAAATACACCTTCTAGAACCTAATCAAAGATAGTATTCAACACATAGGTTTAATAACAGCTACTGAACTCTGGCTGTGTTAAATCTTGGACAAAGGCAATTGTACCAAATATCTGCTAGGCCAATTTGAATTGTGAACACATGTAAAGAATAGGTTGGGCAGAAAGAAACTCGACGTCAGTAGAGGTTGGCTTCAAAATGAAATTATTGGCTGAGGATCTAAATATGGTAGCCAGAAAAAAGAGGCTGCTCAGAGCTGGAGCATGGCCTGTGCCTGCCTCTGCCCTCACCCCAGCCCCGACCCCATTCAATGAACCTTTCCTGAGCTATCATATGCACAGGCCAGCACTAGGCCTTTAGGAACACAGAGATGAATCAAATTTCCAGGGAGCTTTTTACAGTTTAATGGAGAAGATAAATGGAAATAAGCAATTATAATGTGGCAGGGCCATACTTGGCTAGAGGCAGGGTTAATCTAATGGCTGAGAGAAGAGGTTCCGGAACCACGCTGCCTGGGTCTGAATCCCAGTTCCAACATTTACAAACTGTGACTGCTAGCAAGTTACATAACTTATGTAACCTCTTGAGCCTTGGTTTCCTTACCTATAAAATGGGGATAATAATGGGGTGGTTGCGAGAAGTCAGTCAATACACGCATAGTGCTTACAACAGTATTTGGCACAAAGTAGGTACTCAATAAAAATTCTACAATTATTATTAGTGCATCTGTAGAGGGTGTCATGGGTGCACAAGGGGGGCCTTTAACCTAGTCTGGGTGGCTGGGGCCCAAGATGGGCTAGGGCACAGCATCCAGCCTTTCTCAGAGTTTTCCTATAGGGGAGGCTCACTGCTTCAGACTGAAATATTTTCCTTTTCCTTTTGTTTTCTTGTTAACATCCTACTTACCTCTCCCCAGAGTTCTGAAGTCACATGTGTAACCAACACATAAAATTCCACATTGTGTTCTTGCAATTGACAATATGGGACCTATGTTGATTCACAAAATCATTAGAAATTCTATTAATGTGGTTGCTAAGTTTTTAGTACTTTGACATCCATCAGTAGAGCCGACATTTCCTGGGCTGAGCCTTCTCTCCCATCAGTGGGATTCACACCTGACTTGTTTATAGGGGTCAAGGCTTCCTATAATCTAACACGTTTTGGGGACCCCATGACATTGCAACTTTGACAGCTGGTAGGACTAATGCCAACAGATAGGCCCGTTGGGATTTAAACTATAAGAACAAAAATACACTAGAGCTTTTTTTTTCCTAGTCAATTGCCTCAGGGGTGAGACTACCTGTTAATTAGGCTGGGGCAAGGAATTAGGAGGGGCAAGAAAAGGTGGGGGGGGGGTCCACGCAGACTCACTTTATAAAGAATTCCAATCAAGTGGGTAATGTTATAGTGAGGACAACCTAATAGCCTAATATCTTGGGTTTTCTAAAATGTCATAAATTTCGCATTCATTCTGGGGTTGCTTTGCTTTTAAAAAGCAGTAGACAACTTATACAGCGGTTTGCAATTATCAACATCATTATAAAAACAAGGCACTTTACAAATGCAAGCTTCATTTGTGTTGTAAGTACAATATTCTGAATCAGAGTATGTAGTAATTACAGGAATGTCTCAAGCCGTAGTCATTTCCTTGCTAATCTGTGACCTCTAAAGCCAACAACAAGATAACTCATATGGGCCAAAATGTACCACTTCTGGTAAACTTGATTTTGTGGCTAAGTACAAATGCTAATGATAACAAGTTGACCTTGAAGAAGTTATTAGATTGCTCTCAGCCTCAGTTTCATTATTAATAGATGGAAATAATATAATAATACCTACTTGGCTGATTATTAAGATAACACATGAAAAGTACATAGCAGAGTGTCTAGAACATAGTTAATTGTCTCCCTCCCATCCTTATTTAGAATTACAGGGCGTCAAGACAATTTAAAATACCAAAACGCAAAACTACCGGGTTTAAAATTTTATCTTGACAGAGTACTATGGGGACATGATTTACTGAATACAAAAGGATGATTCATAAGGACACATCCAAGTTTGAATACACAGAGGTTTTCTAAAGGACCTACTGCTTAATCTCCTGACTTACCTTATTTGCTTAAAAAGCTTTTTTTTAAAAGATCTGGAGGAATCAACTTAGCCATTCAATAAATTATGCCAAATATCAAACTCTTAAAATTGGAATGAATTTTTAGAATACTGTCATTAATAAAATTCACCATAGCAGGGATTTTCAAAAATTTGTTTAGTGGTGGAAGACTCTAAGTGAAGTTTTTAAGGTAACCCTAATACAATGGATAAGAACTCGAGAGTGACCCAGACTGAAGTGGGGGAGGGGATGTGCCCCTAGCATTACAGGGGGAGTCCCATGGCATCTCCCCCAGGGCCTCTGCACTCAATTACCTAAGAGTCCTTCTTTGACAGCTAAAGACAAACAGGTATGGGACGCTTCACCCCACTGAGGGGTCCTCCTTGTGATTTGTTTTTGTCAAGACTACTCATTTACTCAGCCTGGAGGATTTATATGTATCCTTTTAGACTCAAACAGAGAAAGTAGGGTGGAGGGTGAGGGGGGCAAAGGAGAAAGAGGGAACAAGATGCTTAAAAAAACGACAAGAACACTGGAAACCAAAAACTGTTATGAGAATGAAGGTTCACACACAGCTGCCACACTCGGGTTAAATGAGTAAACTAACGGCCACAAGGCTGTGTCAGAACATGTGGCAAGGGAGCCAAAGCTGCTGCTCCTGAAGCCAAGGGAGCGGAGAAGGGGCAGTCTGTGGTGGACGCCTCCTTCGAGTCTGTGCCAGAAAAGGCTGGGAGTTGGTAACAGCCCAGGAACCCCTGGAGCACAGGAATGCTGATCATTCCATCCTGGAAGGACACTAGAAAGTTATGACCTGGGTCACGTCCTCCCAGAGGGCACCTGGATAGCTAGCTGCCTGGTGGCCTCGGGGGAGCGTGCTCCATCTACACTTTTCCAGGAAGGGAAACAGCAGTGGGGCTTGGAACCCTGGAATCTGCTCAGGGGACTGGCTCCCTAGGGTTTGTCAAACGCAGTCTTGACACTCAGCACTGAAAATAGCTCAGAATCTTCTGACCAAGGTGATCAATTCTCTGTACTAGCTCAAATCCCAAGGAGAACTCTCTTCAAAGGATTTTTATTAGGCTTTCATTTTTTAAAATGAATTCTATTTGGCTTTTTAAAAGGATTTTATTGGGCTTTCATTACTCCAGGCCCAAGTTTTAGCTTCTTTTGACCTAGAAACATAAAAGAAACAACCAATCACCTACTCCTCCTCATCTCCCTTCTGACCAGCTGGTGATTTTAAAATTGTCTGTCCTCAAGTTTAACCTACAGTTGAGTTGTCTCAGAAGTCAAGGCCACCTCTAGCCAAATCTGTCCCTCTAGAGACAAGAGATGGCACCTTCTCTTTGGACTTGTGTCAAGCTGGCTCTGCCCATCACTCCAATGCCCTCAGAGGATCCTGGACTTTTCAGGCAAAGGAAGAGACTGCTCTTTGTTCTGGCTCTTGCCACAGAGTCTGGGTCTAAACCTACAGCAGGAACAAGGCAAGGAAAACATCCATGCATTCAACGGTACCCTTTCTCTTTAGACAGGAAGGAAGCAGAACCCAAGCTGGCAGCTCAGGGACACCCTTCAGTGCCCCAAAAAGGGGCACGTTTCTGCTTGGTGCCACGATGTTCAAACAGGTGACAAAGGATTATTCTTTATTTGGTAATAAGAAGGTCAAACTGCCTTTTAATTAAGTGCCGCCAGTGTTAACATAAATTGGACTGATTGTCATAGTCCATCAGCCCCTGGCAAACTGGTTTGTTTGGTCTGGACAGCAAACAACATTCCACACTACTGGATTTTTTTCTCCCAGATCCCCTGCAGCCCCATCACCCCCCAAATCTTTTTAAAAATTACAATCTGTTCTGCTTTCTCAAGTTACATTCTGTAAATAATAAGCAACACTGATGAAATGCAAAAAGCTGAAAATTTGTAAAGCAGAAAGATCTGCAGTATGTCCCACATCTGTCTCACATTAAACATGCACTCAACAGATTTGCTGATTCCCGTCTAATCAGCACACATAGTAATGCAGGCCAGAAGGGCTCTCGTGCCACATGCCACAGCAGGGCTGAGGGCCACCAGATGCAGGCAAGCAGCTGGGTAGGGCAGGAGCTGGCATCATGAAGTGGAGATACCAAGCCCACAATGAAGTGACACTTGGCTGCTGAGCCTGCCTCTGTTTTGGTACATGTGCATCGCAACTGGTAGGTCACCACTGTGGTCAGGTCCTGAGGGAAGAATTGCTCAGAATCCTCCTTCACAGTCCTCGAGGTTGCTAAAGCTAGGCCCACAGTGGTTAAAGGAAATAACATGTTTTAATGACAAAATGTCTCATTTGAAGGAGCTGGCTCCCCATACATTAAAATGACTACAAAATAAAAATAGCATTGAAGGAGACCAATTAAAGTCCATTTGGTAAAATGATTAGAGGCTACTAGAAATGGTAGTTGCCATGCCAGGCAAAATTTGATCCCATCTTTACTTCTTCCAAGCGTTTTATAAGCACATGCATACATACACACACTCGTGCTCCCTTTCAAAAAACAAAAAAGGCAGAGTGTGAGAGAGAAATTGGCATGTTTTAAACTTGTGGCATTGTGCTAAGTCCCTGAATGATTACAAGGCTCCATGTTGGAAAAACCTGATTCAGGCTCACCAAAGAAGAGCATGTAAGCCTCGGATGATACCCCATGGAAAAACTTAGTGTATCACTATCTCCACCAGCTCTATTACATCCGTATTTTCCTATCAACCTTAGGTGAGAAGACTCCAGAACCAAGTCTGTACGGACACCAACGGTCCACATAACTGCATTTATTGAGTGCTAACTATATATTGGGCACTGTAATCCTCACAATGGTTTAAGGAAGTGTCTTCTAAGTATCCCATTTTATGAAGAAATTGTGTCTGAAAGAGATTATGAAGCTTGTCTAAGGCCATATAGCTAGTAAGTGGCAAAGCCAAACTTGATCTTGGGTCTTTCTGATTGTCTTGGACTCAGTAAACTTACTATTTACTGCTAAAAAGCTTTTTAAGTACATACTCTGAGTTCATCACTGTGCTAGGCATTCTGGAGATCCTGAAGGGATACCAAAGAAGGCAATAACATGACCTCAAGAAGCTTACTTACAATCCAATCAGGAAGATAAGACTTACATCCTTGAAAGGACTATGGAAGAAATCTAGACCATGTACCAGTGATGGAAGGTTGGGTTGTGGAAGAGCTACAGAAGTCTGGCACTACCCATTAAAGAAGGCAGGATGGGGTTCCTGGGGAAGCCTGGAATAAGCTGGGCCCTCCCTGACGGTACAGCAGGATTTATATTAATCTGAAAACATACAGCATCAGTACTAATCTCCCAAGTTTTACAGTAGGAACTGGTGGTAAACAAATAGTAAGAAATAGGAGGCAACAAACGACAAGAAAAAAGCCAGTTAACAGGCCACAACAACACAATCCAAAAACATCTGATTGCAGCCTCATTCTTAATGCTAAAGCAGTTGACTGCAGAACTGTAAACACAGCAACGGCACTCCTTTATAAAATCCTGATGCAGACTTTGATTTACATTCACCAAGTGACTAATTTTCAGTTCATCAGTATCTAGAAGAAAGATATGTACTTATATAGATGAGAAACTGATTAAATGCAAACCAGTAGAAGGGCTGGACCTAGACAGAATGAGAATAAACAAAAGCAAATAAGCACACTAAAAAGTAAGACTTAAACCCTGACCTAAGGGGCTTAAAAAGAATTGGGGCAGAAAATACTCAAAGGTAATCCACAAAGAAGAAATTCAAATGGCCAAGTGAAATATGAAAAGATGATTCAGTATTCCTAATTATCAAAGAAATAAAAGTAGTAACACTGAGACACGCCCTCTCTCAGATTCACAAAGACTTAAAGGAGTAACAATGCCTTGTTCTTAGTACAGTATTTGGTACATAGCAGCCACTTCATAAAAGTCTTGCCTGAATTCTGAATGAGTAATACCAGCATTGGTGAGGGTTGGAGAAATGGGCCCCTCAACTGCTGTCAGTTGGAGTACAAATTGTTCCAACCTCCTAGAAGGCAATGTGTAGTGTGTTTCAAAACAGAAAATCTACATATGGTTTAATCCAGTAATCCAATTTTTAGGAATTTACACTGAGGAGAGAATTATACAAGTATGAAAAGATATATGTAGAAAGATGTTTATAATAGCAAAAAATTTGAAACCACTTGAACATCCATCAGTAAAGGACTAGTTAAGTATATTATGGTATATATGCAATTTAATATTATATATATGTCAAAAATGATGATTTACTTTTGGAATGGAAAGATGTTCTGGGTCACTGCTGTGTGAAGAAAGGTTAAATAGCAGTATTTGTGCTCTCCTTAATGTAAAATCATATGCATATGTGTGTGTGTGTGTGTGTGTGTGTGTGTGTGCGCGCGCGTGTGTGTACACATAGACACATACATATAGAGATGTCTGTCAGGGTGACCAATACTAACCTTCTGGTGATTATAAATGGCCAGTGGGAATGAGTCATTTTTATTTCCTTCTTTAAAATGGGAATAACAGTACCTATCTAATTGGTTTGCTATAGGATTAAAGAAATAATTTGTGCAAGGTCTTCAGAACAGTGTCTACACACTGTAAGTGCTTATATATTCTTTGTATCTTTAGAACAGTTTACATTTGTACATTGGACATATTTTTTTTTAATTTAAACAATATTAAACTTTAACAATATTAAAAAGATGATTTGGGGGCAGTCAGGCACAAACACCAACACGTCTAAAACACACTTAAAAAGCAAAGCATGGATGAATACAAATTTCTATCATCACATACTGTATACAAACACAGACTGGGAGCAGACTTGGAAACAAGGAGTCAGAATGGCCAGGCTTAGTCAAGAATGGCTTTCTTCTGGACAAGATGGTGGTGAAGAGTCAATGGATTCTGCTTTGCTAACCTGAGGGTCATCTGCAGGAGGATGCCTTCCCAGCCCATCTGACTCTTCCAGCACTGTCTAGCTTTTTGACCCTGAACAGCAGGAGTGGGGCTTCTCTTGCTTGCAGTAAGGGGCCGGCTCAGTACAACATGCCCTGACTCGGGAGTGGTAGGTGCTGAGCAGTCCACAATGGACCTGAGTATTCACAGCACTCTTCCTAAGGAGACCTGGGAGGCAAGACATGAATTGCAAATGGAGTACTCTGAGAATGGGTAAAAGCAAAAGCACTCTGCCTTCCAGCTTGCCTGAAATTCCCTTTCTGCTAACACAGGGAGAGAGAACATCTGGAAATGGTTTTGAGGCTCTCCAGCTGCAGAGCCACTAGAGTGAAGGGCCTATTCGTGTTTCATTGGAAACTGCATTTCAGGGGCTTATAGACTGTCCTTTCTGATTCTCATCAGGGTGAAGTACAACCTAGAAGACAAGCTGGTTCAGAGACCAAATCAGCTTTGCTTTGAAATGCTCTCCTTTCCCCACCCCCCTTTGAAAGCTGAATTAATGGTCCAGGTGGTGGGAAATCAAAAAATGAAAGAAAAGGACTTGGGGTCATCTCAGGTGCATTTCTATGCCTTCATAAAAATCAGACGCACCCTCTGGGTCATAGCTGACACCAAATCTTTAGAGCACTTGTCCTTCTAGGAAATGTAAGAACCAACAACCCTGAATCCGTCTGAATTGATGTATTGGGGCTTGCCTCCACAGGACTAGAAAAAATGTGCACTCAAAATGTGTTAGAACTTGTTGGGAGCCAAGGGGGCAGTGGGGTAAGATACTGAGCCCTTTCAGACAGAGGGGGCAGCCGAATAAAGCCCACCCCAGACCTGGTACCAGTCACTGCTTGTGCCCCAGGCACTTTTTCTAATTGTCCCCCCTGGGTGCTGAGACGCAGGCTTGTGAGCATAGCACACTGGCCAGCAGCACCCCAATCCTCTCCATGTGGCTCACAGCTCCTCTGGGAAGAGCAGGTGCATCCGGGGAGTCTGTGCAGTATGGAAGCAACAGCACCACTTCCTGTCATGCTTAACGATGACCACAAAACCTCTAAGCTAGTCTTTCTGCCAACTGAGATTTCTCCTTCTGGAGTTGGGGACAGAAGGCAGATAGGGAGGGCAGGCACGTGGCTTCCAAAGACCAAGATCTTCGGGGTGGAAAGCAGCAGAAGAGCCTGGAACAATCCTAGTGTTCACAGAGGAGGGTGAGTCACACATAAGACAAGGAGTAACTCTTCATGTGCTGCCTGAGCACTGCTCCCCTACTAAAGGGTTGCTCAGGTTCAAAAGTTGGGACCAGACTCCCTTTCGTATGTTACATAAGCATTGAGAACTTTCTAGTGCTCTGACTTAAGACTTTTGCAGATTAGATTTTCCATAAATCGCAGATAGTGGATCATCTGGCTACCTCATGGCATCTTTAATCACTGTTAAACCCCCCCCAAAAAAAACTCAAAACAGCAGCAGAATTTCTTCATACAATTTAACCACTCAATACTCCTTTAGTATTTCTCTCTTCACATCCCAAAAGGCCAGGAGCAGCATACTCCCCTGATGTCAAATATGTTCAAATATATGATGAACACAACCCCCAAATAGGTGCCCCATTACAAGTCACAGTACCAAGGTCTGCTAAACACTGGGCTTGGCCATCATTTAATGGAGCCCAGGCCATGAGTTAACTCCATCCAGGGCCTCTGTCTCAGAAGCCTGTTTCTAGGACTGGGTATGTGATGGGGCTTTTAAAGTACCTTGATCATAGAAGCATAATTAACATACCTGTTGCTGTCGAGTCGATTCTGACTCACAGAGACCCCACAGGATGGAGTAGGACTGCCTCATAGGGTTTCCAAGCTTGTAAATCTTGACAGAAGCAGACTGCCATGCATATTTCTCCCGAAGAACAGCTGGTGGGTTCAAACCACTGACCTTTGAGTTAGCAGCTGAGTGCTTAACTACCGCACCACCAGGGCTCCTTATAACTAACATGTTTTTGTTGCTGTGAGGTGCCGTCAAGTCAGTTCTGACTCATAGCGACCCTATGTATAACAGAACAAAACACTGCCTGGTCCAGCACCATCCTCACAATCGTTGCTGTTTGAGCCCACTGCTGTAGCCACTGTGTTAATCCATCTTATTGAGGATCTTCCTCTTTTTCGCGGACCCTCTGCTTTACCAAGCACAGATGTCCTTCTCCAGGGACTGGTCCCTTCTGATAACATATCCGAAGTATGTGAGACGAAGTCTCGCCATCCTTGCTTCTAAGGAGCATTCTGGCTGTACTTCCAAGACAGATTTGTTCATTCTTCTGGAATTCCATAGTATATTCAATATTATTCGCCAACACCATAGCTCAAAGGCATCAATTCTTCAGTCTTTCTTATTTATTGGCCAGCTTTTGCATGCATGTGAGGCAATTGAAAACACCAGGGTTTGGGTCAGGCTCACCTTAGTCCTCACGGTGACATCTTTGCTTTTTAACACTTTAAAGAGGTCTTTTGCAGCAGATTTGCCCAATGCAATATGTTGTTTGATTTCTTGATTGCTGCTTCCATGGGCATTGATTGTGGATCCAAGTAAAAAGAAATCCTTGACAACTTCAATCTTTTCTCTGTTTATTACGGTGGTGCTTCTTGGTCCAGTTGTGAGAATTTTCATTCTTTATGTTGAGGTGTAATCCATACTGAAGGCTACAGTCTTTGATATTCATCAGTAAGTGCTTCAAGTCCTCTTCACTTTCAGCAAGCAAGGCTGTGTCATCTGCATATTGCAGGTTGTTAATGAGTCTTCCTCAAATCCTGATGCCCCCTTCTTCTTTCTATAGCCCAGCTTCAGATTATTTGCTCAGCATACAGCCCAAATAAGTATGGTGAAAGGATACAACCCTGATGCACACCTTTCCTGATTTTAAACTACGCAGTATCCCCT
The DNA here is from genome assembly GCF_000243295.1 of Trichechus manatus latirostris. NCBI lineage: Eukaryota > Metazoa > Chordata > Mammalia > Sirenia > Trichechidae > Trichechus > Trichechus manatus. The sequence continues at coordinate 16,855,048 of NW_004443984.1, forward strand.
TGATCTGTTCGAACAACTGCCTCTTGGTCTATGTACAGGTTCCGCATGAGCACAATTAAGTGTTCTGGAATTCCTATTTTTTGCAATGTTATCCATTATTTGTTATGATCCACACAGTCAAATGTCTTTGCATAGTCAATAACTAACATAGAATCCTATAATCTCAGGATTGGGCAGTTGTTTAGTCTTTTCTCCTACCTCTAGAAGTCTTTCTTCAGGCCCACAGAACCAAAATAAACAGAAAGTATCCTTCCACCAAAAGGTGGTTATAGCAGCATGCTGAGCACATACTGCTTGGGCACACAAATCCAAGGCTTTATACTGTACTCCAGCTGTAATTCCAGGTGACCAGCTGGCAAAGATAGTCTTGGCCAGATGGCAGAACCATGATCTAGTTTAAGGCAAGTAAAGACAAGACTGAAGTCAGGATGTGCCAACACTGTTTTGCGATACTGGCAAGTTCTGAACTTGGACAAGGGAGGTTTCAGTGGTTCCTCATCTGAGGAGGGTCAAGGAGGGAGGACCAGAGGCAGCAGAGCTTCTGAAGACATAGCTCAGCCACCTGGCTCTCCAGGCACTGACACTGACAGGCAGTGTCTCCTATGCTCAGGCCCATTGCTGTTTGACCCAAAGAAACCTTTGAAAATGAGCACTTCCCAGCTAAGTGAACCCCTTACCCTATCTCTGAGTTAATCTAGCAGAAGGTGGATCTCACACAGCGAGACCCAAAGTTTATAGTACCTTTGTCCCTCTAACTGCATTAGCATCTTTGCCACATCTTCTTGGTTGTAGGCAGATATCCAGTTCCCACCTCTACGTATGGAAGAATCAAAAGGATAAGATGACTCAGATTTAAACCATGGGGTCTTTTGATGGGACAGACCAAGAGATGATTCAGAAGTAGCACAGAAGGTAAGAGTGTGTGCTCTGAATTTAGACTGCCAGAGTTCAAATCCTGGTTCACTTTCTTACTAACTTTGAGATCTTACACAAGTTATGTAATGTCTCTGTGCCTCAACTTTCCCATCTGTGAAATGGAGAAAATTATAGCATCTACCCCACTGGGTCGCTGTGAGGATTAAATAGTAATGACAGTAATAAATGTAATGTGCTTTAAATTGTGCCCTGTATATGTATACATTCAATATCTGGATCAAAATCTAGAACAGCGTTATCCAGGGCTTGGGTCTACCTTGTCCACTGCAGACATGCAGCTGTCTGGAAATGACAGAGATATATGTCTTGCTGAAAGGCATGGACAAAGCACATGCAGGTCCCCAGTTTGGCCAAAGGATGTGACAGGCTAACAGACAGGGCTAAACAACCCCTGTCTTAGTTATCTCAGTGCTGCTATAACAGAAATACCACAAGTGGATGGCTTTAACAAGCAGATGTTTATTTTCTCATAGTCTAGGAGGTTAGCAGTCCAAATTCAGGGCACCAGCTCTAGAGGAAGGCCTTTTCTCTCTGTCAGCTCTAGGGGAAGGTCCTTGCCATCAATCATCCCCTGGGTCTAGGAGTTTCTCAGTGCAGGGACCCCAGGTCCAAAGAACAGGCTCCACTCCCAGCTCTTCTTTCTTGGGGGTAGGAGGTCCCTCTCTTCTCTGCTTGCTTCTCTCTTTTATATCTCAAAAGAGATTGACTCAAGATATAACCTAATCCTGTAGATTGCATCCTGCCTTACTAACATAACTGCCTCTAATCCTGCCTCATTAACTCATAGAGGTTAGGATTTACAACACATAGGATAATATAAATACATCAGATCACAAAATGGAGGACAACCACACAATACTGGGAATCATGGCCTAGCCAAGTTGACACACATTTTTGGGGGACACAATTCAATCCATAACAACCCTTTAACCCACTTTTCCTAGGGTCCTTTGAACACAGACAGACATTTTTCTCTTTTAAAGGTCAAATCCTTGTTTGTCTGCCCACTTACTCAATGCAGCATCCACTGCGTGAACCCAGGCTTCTCCAGGGCTTGCAGTAACACTGCGCCCATGTCTGTAAGCCCACCCTGATGAAGGGGCAGAGCCCCTATAGGGCCGCCTGCCTCTGACAGTGAAAACACTGGACGAGCAAGCCCTTCTGTGGGACAGCCTTCCACCTGCTCTGGTTTAGCATTTGGGCTGAGCTGTGGCAAGCCAGAAAGTGAGGCTAGTAACAGCCCTAGAGGAGGATGGGAAATCAGAACCATGCCGGAGTCTCAGCAGCTTGACAAGAACACTCCACTGTCAGCATCAAACCACCTCTGCCACCACTGCAGCCTCCTCAGAGATGGGTAGGTTTCCTGTTGTGTCAGCCCCATTTCCTTCAGCAACATTATACTGCAAACAGAGAGCTACTTTGAATAAAGCACGCTGGTGTCCTGTTTCTGGCCGAGGGGAGGGAGGTAGGCTGCTTTGCTTCTCCAGAGGGAAACATTACCGGGCCTTGACCGTCTCTAGACAGGGGTTCTTCCCGTGCCCCAGACCTGAAAAGCACTGTTCGAAGAAGAGAAACGTGCAGCCTCTCCTTTATGACCTCAGATGGGCAAGTTCTGAATGGCAGCTGGGTCTATTACATGCAGCGTGAGAGGGTTAAACAGGACAGCCTCAACTCTTTATAAACTTTGCCCTGTGGATATGTACTCATTGGCGGGAGTACAAGACTCGAGCTGTATTACACGCCTTAACGATATGGTTCAACTGCCGGTCAGGCTTGGGCCTGGCACTGGGCCAGACCGCAATCAATGGGACACAGAACCTCCCCCTTTCAGATCATCATGAAGGCTCATATTATCTCCTTTTCGTCGTGCTGGTTAAATTTATGGAGCAGAACCCTGAAGCCGCATTCCTCGGCCTGGGCCGGCCCACGCGGCCCTCCCTCCCTTTGTTCGGTACTGTAAGTGAGCCATGCTTCGAGTCGTGCTTCGGAGGACGGCAGGGTTGTTAGTTCAGGCACTGACTGTTTGCTCATGACTGAAATGAAAAGAGTTCAGTGGAAGGGCAAAAGGACAGCCTAAGTGTAACACTCCATCCCAGCAGGCCCTGGGCCCCTATATATAGGCCCTGAGCTGCTCCTGAATGCAAGACTGCACTTTGTTCTCACAAAAGCAAAATCTGCGGTCTGATCCCTGACAAACTTTCTATGAAACAACAGCCGAGTCTTCCTGCAGTGCACCTCTGCTTGAACTCATATCCTCCCAGTACCTGGGAAGGCGAACTTGCCCTTACTAGAAATAGGACATTAAAAGGAGCCCCATTTTCTACAGCCATCTTCGGATGTCCAGGTTGCGCAGGATATGGGAATGCAAATATTGATCAGTAGCTATGTGTATTTTTAATACAGAAAAAAGTAAACTTAGTTTTTCAGGTCGTGGCTACAAGGGTGGCATATGTCAGAGATGTGGGTGCATGATCATGCAGAAAGGGGTATAGACAAGGGATTCAGTCTTAAGGAATCAAACAGAAGGTGACATGCTTTAGACCTGCTGAGTCTACCCCTTTGTTCTGACCCTTAATCTTCAATATCTTTGGCTAGTATACCACCAGTTGACATCAAGTCAGTTTTGACTCAAGGTGACCCCATGTGTATCAGAGTAGAACTGTGCTCATACGGTTTTCAATGCCTAATTTTCTGGAAACAGATCGCTAGGCCTTTCTTCTGAAGTGCCTCTGGGTGGACTCAAACCCCTAACCTCTTGGTTAGCACCCGAACACCTTAACCATTTGCACTACCCAGGGATTCCCTGACTAATATGTTGTTGTTCTTAGTTGCCACCAAGTTGGCGCCGACTCATGGCAACCCCATATACAACAGAACAAAATGTCACCTGGTCCTGCACCATCTTCATGATCATTGGTATGCTTGAGTCCACTGTTGCTGTGGCTATTGTGTCAATCCATCCCACTGAGGGTTATTTCTCTTGTTTTCACTGACCCTCTACTTCACCAACCATGATGTCCTTTTCGAGTGACTGGTCTTTCCTGATGATGTGTCCAAAGTAAGTAAGACAAAGTTTTGCTGTGTTCACTTCTTAGGCGTGATTTCATTTTAGAGTTTCAGTTTCAACCCAAGAGAAAGCACTCCTGGAAAAGCTTGAGGGTTGCATCTGCAGCTTATTACAGTGCTTGCCATCTAATGGCTGGAAGGCAAGTCATTCCAGAACTGAATCCAGGCTCTCCAAGTGGTCAGCTGTGAGTCATTGGGTGATCATGGGTTTCTGCGGTGCCTCTGTAGGTCCACCTATAAAATGAGGCTACTGAGTTGAGTTTTGGAAGTCTGGAATGATTACTGGAACTCTACTAACCAACGTTCACATAACAGAGAGGGAAACAGTAAGGGAAAAAGGAAAAAAGAATCAAAGACGTGAGAGGATTAGTTAGGAAAGCCTTCGAGGGAAGTGCATTGTTGACTTTATAAGTGCTTTCCTGCCAATCTTGTCTTTTCAGCCATCTTTATAAAATACCAGATGAGGGCTCAAGCTTGTTTAAAAATAAAAACCAGAAGTCCCATACCAGCAACTATGTGCACAAAGGCATTTTTCAATTCTGGGTAGACGCAGACTTCTCTCATGGAGTCCAGTGAAGCTGGTGGTCTGTTTCAAATCAGACCCTGGTTCAATCAGAAGGTGAAAAGTCGTGCATCATGATTCAGCGTAATCCAGGTTATTTCTGAATGGAAACTGTAAATGTATTCTTGCATTTTCCTCAAAGGTTCCCTTGTCCACTGTGCTGAAGTTTAGAGATGAGCTAATAAATTTGTCATTTCAAAGCCTAAGGCACCTTTTTTGGAATGAATGGATCATGAAAAGCTGTCTCTTGCTGTTTAGAATCCCTCTTCTCTATGGCAATTCTTGTTTTGTATACTATTTGTTCCAGCTTGTTAAAAATATAGGTTATAGAGAACCACTTAAGCCAGGAAAAAAGAGGCAAGAAAGCGTAAGGTAAGCTAATTTAGGAAATACTCAAGAAAAATGTACAATCCATTCAACCTGCCTCTAGTTATTCGTATACAAGTTCAGGGTTTAATTTATGGCTTTAGTCATAATAAAGCCTCTTATCTCCCAGGAAATCTACAAAGCACCTGCACACACATTATCACACAGGTTACATTAATACACATAAAGGAATCAGTCTTCATTAGGTGTTGGGTGTGTACACAAGGACTCCTGAAGGCCTCATTTGGCCCATCTTGAGCCCAGATGCATCAAGATTCTCTGCTACATTAACATTTGGAAAACTGGGCCCACCCCTGAGAATGAGACTCTATTACGGGCCAAGAAAGACTTTGAGAATTTGTAAACAGTAACCTGGATGTCCCCACTGTCTGTTAGCCTTTTTCCATCTCAGGATCGCTTTTATGACCATATTCCAGGGATGTACACTCCTAAGTAAATGAATAGGCCAAAATCTGAAAATCCAGGGACATAAGTTGCTTACAAATAGGACTCAGCAAGCAGCTGGTACACACAACAGCTGACAACAGGAGACTCACTGCTCACACACGTCCCTCCCGTATACTTTGTGGACTGCCTTCTCCATGCGCTACCAGCACTGCTATTTATGCTAGCATTGTGGGCAGTGCTAAGAAGTACTAATTTGATATGGGAATTGGAACAAAAGGAAATTATGTTCTGGAATATTTCCACATACATCCATTCTATGTGCAAAATAGCCTTTGTCAAGATATTTTTTTTTCTTTTTCTTCTTAAAATTGATTTCTTGGCCACGAGCTAAAAGAAAGTGTGACTATTCAAGTACCTCTACTATGACTGAGTATGTGGGAAGTGGCTCATTTACAATAGGTTCCCTGAAAGTTCTATTTTATGTAGGCTGTCCTGACACACTCCACCCATGTGATCTAGCCACTCTGTAGTCTTCCCAGAGGTGAAATCAGAGGGAGGGATGAAGCAGTGACGAGGCAGACCTGGCCACAGAATTGACCCCTTAGGGGAGGATTAGATGTAACCAACTTAAGTGGTGCTAAGCCCAGCTAGGGCTAGGGCTAGGGCCACAGGCTGCTAAGGAATATTGTAGGTACAACATTGCCTCAGATTAACATACTGCTTTTTTATTTTTAGAAAACATTATCAAGCTTTCATATGTCCTGCCGGGGCTCTCTTTGTCCCAATGCCCAGCTTCCTCCCTGACGGCAGGGCCATCGTTCCAGGAGCCACACAACTGGTTAGTCACCCCGGCCACACAGATGGTCAGGGCAAGGAGGACCGTTTTCCTTCTGCCAGTGGGGAGACTGACCTGAGGGAGAGACACAAAGTTGTCTGCACAGCCCCAAAGCACAGTAGCAGCAGGGCCGCAATCAGGACTCTGGTCTCATGATTTGTAGTCCTGTCTCTTGCCAAGAGGCCTCGCTGCCTCCAGTACCCAAAGGGAACATAAACCAAAAAAACCACTGCCATCGAGTCAATTCTGACTCCTGGTGACCCTACAGGACAAAGCACAACTGCCCCCATAGGGTTTCCAAGGAACGGCTGGTGGATTCGAACTGCTGACCTGTTGGTTAGCAGCCAAGCTCTTAACCACTTCACCACTGGGGCTCCAAAGGGAACAACATACAGATAGGTTATTTAGATCACTGAGATTCTAGTCAAGAAGGAAAGGCTTTTCCTCTGATCCTACAATGACAGATTGAAAAGAATGTCAACTTCCGTGACTTCGACACAATAAATCAGAATGATGCTCTCTGCTACTTTGTCAGCTCCACCACTGTGTTTGGGGAATAAGAATAAAATACCATGAATCTGACACCCAAACTTAAAAAAAACTATGGTATATAAGACTTCAATAAAAAGTTAAAAAAATATGTCACTAGAGCACTTTGTACTAATCACAAGATCTAGATGAGTCTAAGTCCACTGATTGGTCTCAATTCTTAAATGAGTTGCCTAGTCTGGATGTCATTCCCCCAAGAGCCAACCCCTTGCCCAATGACACCCAGAATTTCCCAGGAAAAAGGCATCTGGGGTGAAATTTCAGGGAGTGGGACAAACGGGCAGATGAGCTTTGAAATGAACTATTAAATGAATGTTTATAGAGACAGCTCATTCTCAAAGGCTCAAAGCCTCACAAAGATCCAACGTAATCTCTTACTTTTATTATGCAAAAACCATGGAAAAAAAAGGGTGCCCGATGAAAGCAGTGTGTTAAGGAGTCCATCAACCCCTTCGTGAAAGAAACAGCTTTTCTTCCTACACTCTAGCCCTGAACCAGAGAGCACTTATTTTATTTTTTTAATTTAAAGAGACATTGTGGGGTCTGGCCGCCTTGATAATATTATTGTGAGACTCTCCTGACAGGAGTCAGACAGATTCCCCCATGATAGTTCCAATAGCCCGCTGAAGTGGAATCCAATTCTACAACTCAAAATCCTTAAACAATACTAAACAGTGGACTGTCATGCGTCTGGAAAATATAACCATTTTTGAAGAATGCTTTCCAAGCCACGTAATGTGTTTAAAGCTGTTTATCAAAAGAGCGGGATGAGCAACAGTGCCCTGACACGGTTTGTCAGCTGTCACAGGGTCGCATGCCCCATCCTGATTTCCGTGAGCACGCCATCATTCTCAGTTGTCCTACCCTTGGCTGCCAACAGATGCCAATGTTTGGAGACATTCGCTAAATAACTTCTACCCAACAAACCTGGCTCCAGGACAGATTTCCATGTCATGTGGGGCTCTTGGCTGAACTCTGCTCGAACCCAAAGGCATATCATTTACAGCAGACACTAACAATAGTTTGGGATCACCTGCTTTTCACAAGTGGGTTCAGAGCAATTCATGGCCTCTGCACACCTTTTCCAATGGGGCTCTCATACACAAAGTCTGAGAGCCCAGGTAAATGCCTCCATCCAGCAATCCCAACCACGTGACTATCGCAAGGTGCCGATCATAGGTTTGTAGGTCTGCACTGAATTGTCTATTTTGTGTGAAGAAAGAGAGTGGGAAGGACAAAAACCCAGTAAAGCATATGAACTCCCAGTCTTAGCACTAAAGCAAGTGGTTTTAAGTTTTCAGGGATATGGTATAAGTAAGAGCTAAAGACAGAATCCCGTTTCACTTAGGCTCAACGTTTTATATTCAAGAGAGAAAACCCACACAAACACCATTTCTTGAGCACTAACTATATGCCACATACCAGACTAAGTGCTTTATATACATTATATAATTTAATCCATACAACTGCCACCAATGTAGGCATTTAAGATTCCTGTTCCATATGAGTCAAGTGAATCTCACATCTGAGATATTAAGGGAGAAAAAAAGACTTGCCACAGGCCATAACTAAGAAGTAGCTGTGCAGAGACGGGGCCAAGATGGCAGAGTAGTCAGATGCTTTCTGTGGTCCCTCTTACAACAGGGACCTGAAAAAAACAGCGAATTGATTCTATGTGACCATCTGGGGCCCTAAGCATTGAGGACAAGGTTGAGGAGTCAGACTAGGTGGCGGAGGGAGGCAGAGAGAGTTCAGAAGCAGTGAGGATTTGCCAGACCTGACCTGACCGGCACCCTGTAGGCTGGATCGGCTGGCATGCACAGGCTGGGGCAGGTGGTGGCACTCGGGGCGCGTTTTCTATGCCAAGTGGTGGAGAGTCTGCATGGGCTTGTGGAGCCAGGAAGGGGCGGCGCTGGATCTGCGAATGTTGAGTGTAAGTGTTTAACTTACTATGTGGGATCAAAAAAACCCTTCCCCTCTCTGGGAAGTACCTCTCTCCCATTTACCTGCCCCCTCCCCATTCTGCTCCATTCCGGTCTGGCTTCAGTGACTGCCATGTCCCCTGGGCCGGAAGTGGGACCCATCGTGCACCCCAAGCCATTCTCTTGGCTTTGGAGAGGGAATAAATTAACAAACAGGAAAAAATAATCTGCCAGCTTCCCTAAGCCGGGAACTCAGGGCAGGCACAACCCTTTCCCTAGGCACAGGCATAAGGTGTCCATGGACTTTGAATGCCTTTCACCCCTGCCTAGACCTGTGTGGGCCCACTTCAACAGCGTAGGCCCTCATTAGCACAGTACACAGGGTATATACCTGAAGCCTATTTTCAACTGCAACAGCTAAGGCGGAGTGGCAGATTTGTGACATCTGACACTGTCCCACCCATTAAGCAGTGTCCTCACCTATCCACATCAGGGGCCTAAGGACTAGTGGCTCCACCTACCCCACCTAGCCACTTAATGACAGGGGTCCGAGAATAAGTGGTGCCTCCCAGTCCTTACAGCCAACGGCATTGTGTACCCAAAGTCTGGCTGTAAAACTCACCCACCTACAAACTCTAGGGAAAAGGGATACGCCTTCCACCTAGGCACTCAGGGGAAGCCATCAGCCCCCTACCTTGCTCAGCGGGTGACCCCCTACTGCAGCCTGATACCCATGCCTTCTACAATCATTCCTATGTAGCCCTGCCTGTCTAGGCCTGTAGGTGAGAGTCTGCGCCACACACTCAGTGACCAATGACCTGGACACCTGAGCTGAATCCACACAAGAAAAGTAAACAGACTCCTGAGCTCACATACCTAGTAACAGCTCTAACCACCCGGTGACAAGACGTGGGAGCTTCAAAGACGCCAATAATCAAAGTAGCTCACAAAACCAGCCTATTTGGGCATATCAAAATAAAACAAAATAAGAAGCTAGCACACAATAAGCAAACATAATATTAATGAATACAATAACTTATTGATGGCTCGGAGACAACAGTCAGTATTAAATCACATAAGATGCAGACCAGAATGGCTTTAGCAAGTCACCAAAACAAAGAACCAAGAAACCTCCTGGAGGAAGAGAAGGTCTTGGAATTACCAGAGATAGAATTCAAAAGATTAATATACAGAGCTCTTCAAGAGATCAGGAAGGAGATCACGCAAAATGCAGACCAAGCCAAGGAACACACAGACAAAGCAACAGAGAAACTTAAGATGGCTACACAAGAGCATAAGGACCAATTTAACAGGCTGCAAGAATCTATACAGAGACAGCAAACAGAAATCCAGAAGATTAACAATAAAATTTCAGTTAGACAACTCAATAGAAAGTCATAGGAGCAGAATTGAGGCAATGAAAGTCAGAATCAGTGAGACTGAAGATAAAGCACTTGAGACCAATTTATTTGAGGAAAAATCAGATAGAAGAATTTAAAAAAATGAACTAACCCTAAGAATTATGTGGGACTCTATCAAGAGGAATAATCTACAAGCGATTGGAGTACCAGAATGGGGCGGAGCGAGGGAGGGGGGTGGCGACGGCGGCTAACAGAAAATACAGACAGAATTGTTGAAGTTTTATTTGTTGGCAGAAAACTTCCCTGACATCATGAAAGATGAGAAGACACCTATTCAAGAAGCTCATCGAACCCCACCCAGGGTAGATCCCAAAAGAAAGTCACCCAGACATATTATAATCAAACTTGCCAAAACCAAAGATAAAGAGAGAATTTTAAGAGTGGCTAGGGATAAACAAATATTCATCTACAAAGGAGAGTCAATAAGACTAAGCAGAAACCATGCAGGCAAGAAGGCAATGGGATGACATATATAAAGCCTTGAAGGAAAAGACTGTCAGCCAAGAATTATATATCCAGCAAAACTGTCTCTCAAATATGATGGCAAAATTAGGGTATTTCCAGATAAACAGAAGTTAAGGGAATTTGTAAAAACCAAACCAAAATTACAAGAAATACTAAACGGAGTCCTCAGTTAGATAACAACCCAAGACTAGAACACAGGACAGAACAACCAGATATCAACCCAGACAGGGAAGTCGCAAAAATAAATCAAAGCTAAAACACTGAAAATAGGGAAACAGAGACATCAATATGTAAAACATGACAACATTAAAACAAAAAAGAGATTAAATAATGTAGTCACAGAACTTTCACATGGAGAGGAAGTTAAAGCTATATCAAGAAATAAAAGCTTGTAAAATTTCCTTGTGTATTAAGTTTTTGTTGCTGCTGTGAATGAGCCCTTTTTTGAAAAAAAAGAAAAAAGAAGTAGCAGTGCAATGACTCAAATCCAGGGCTGTCTGACTCCAAAATAGGCCCTTTTAATCTTGTATTACAGATGTAGGATCCACACAGGGATGGCTGAGCCCCTCCTTCATTCCTGCAAATGCTTCGTTTCTTTTTATACCAATGGCCACAATGCTCCTCCCCATCTTTTCTCCAGAACTGGAGAAGAACCTGTGATTTTATGTTCTTTCCACATCTCTTTCTGAAACAAGGGCTTCTCTTTGAAGAAAGACCTCTTGCCCTTGGAGTGTCAAGATAAGAAAACTTTCAGCAACTTCCTCGAAAAACTACAAAACACCCATCAGCACCCAGGATCTAAGTACCGTGCTCACCAGCTGCCGGCCCCTCTGAATGGCTTTTATGGTTCAATGAGGGGTGGTGACAGGGCCATGTCACTGCCTTCGGGTGTGCGATTTCTTTCATGTTTCTGGGATCTGACAAGAGCCTTCTACAACCTGTTTCTTTACAACACACAGGATGAGAGATTAAAGACCAATACCAGACTCAAAGCTAGGGTTCACACCGGCGACCACTTCTCACCAGATGCATTCTCAAGCTTTCTGGGGGGAAGAGAGCCACTACCTGCCTAATCAGATGCTTCCAAAAGTTGTTGTGATGATTAAATGATCTAATACATGTAAAACACACAGACCCATATCTGATCATAGTAAAGGCTTAAAAATGGTAGCAATGATGCTATTGTTATTTATTAATACCACCAAACTTACAATGAATGTTTTAACAGAAATTATAATAGAGATGGATTTCAGTAAAACTGTACTAATTCCGAGCTACTAGTTGGAGATAGGATGGAAAGGACAGCCAGAAAGGATGAATGAATTACTGAAATGTCTAAATTATAGGACTTCTGATTAAATATGACAGATCTAGTCCAGAGACCCCACTAAAGTGAAAGCAAAGGAATACAAATGGCATGAATCCAAAAGAATAAAGAGAAGATGTCAACAATATTTTAGAAGCTGAAAAGCAGATGGACAAGTGGTGTTGAAAGGTAAGCCTGTGGGAGTGGAAGGTACGAAGTAGTAAGCTAATTAATGTGAGAGAACTCTGTTAGCTTCCAGAAAAAATGGAGGCACCAAGTCACTCTGGCAGCCTGGAGCATACGGGAGGAACAGGGAGGTGTGTCTGTGAGGTGTTGAAAACAGAAAGATTGGTTAAAAGTCTGCAAAAGAAGCAGTTAAACCTGTAGGTTCTCTCTATTACCCACACTCAGTCTGTCCCTTCTTAGCAGAAAAGTAGAATCAATAGCTCCCCCCACCTGATCATCCCAAGGTGAGGCCCCAGGAACCCCACAAAGAGAGCTTCCAATCTGCTTTGCAGTGCCTCATCTTAAAAGAAGAGCAGAAAAGACAGTCAAGAATCATCAAACATTTGAGAAATGTCTCCATCATGAAAGAAAAAGGCCAAAATAGACAAATGGAAGTAAGAAACTCCAAGCAGACCTAGGATAGTAACTGTACAGTAGGCCTAAACAGCGACCAGCCCGGGCTGCAGGAGGAGACATTTAGGGGTATTTCCAAGAAAAATAATGAAACTGATAAATAACCTAATGTATTTAAACATATGGAAGAGAGTTTGGGGATAAATTAGTAATAGGTAGATAAAAAAAAAAAAAAAAAGCAGTTACTAATCCTAAGATAAGCATTCATCTGCTAACCAAAAGGTCGGCAGTTCAAACCCACCAGTGGCTCCACAGGAGAAAGACCTGTGATCTGTTCCTGTAAAAATTACAGCCTAGAAAACCCTAACAGGCAGTTCTACTCTGTCACATAGGGTTGCTACAAGTTGGAATCGACTTGACAGCACACAACAACAACATAAAGAAAACTAAGCAAACAACAATAATAAAAGCAGTTACTAACTCATTTTACTTGGATGCACAATCAACACCCATGGAAGCAGCGGTCAAGAAATCAAATGACGTGCTGCATTGGGCAAATCTGCTGCAAAAGACCTCTTTAAAGTCTTCAAAAGCAAAGATGTCACCCTGAAGACTAAGGTGCACCTGACCCAAGATTTCAATCGCCTCATATGCACGTGAAAGCTGGACAATGAATAAGGAAGACTGAAGAAGAATGGATGCCTTTGAATTATGGTGCTGGCGAAGAATACTGAATATACCATGGACTGCTAGAAGAACAAACAAATCTGTCTTGGAAGAAGTACAGCCAGAATGCTCCTTAGAAGCAAGGATGGCGAGACTTCATCTCACATACTTTGGACATGGTATCAGGAGGGATCAGTCCCTGGAGAAGGACATCATGCTTGGTAAAGTAGAGGGTCAGCGAAAAAGAGGAAGACCCTTAACAAG
>NW_004443984.1:16868492-16885865 GCF_000243295.1 Trichechus manatus latirostris
GAAAAAGAGGAAGACCCTTAACAAGATGGATTGACACAGTGGCTGCAACAATGGGCTCAAACATAACAACAATTGTGAGGATGGCGGAGGACTGGGCAGTGTTTCATTCTGTTGTACACAGGGTCGCTGTGAGACAGAACTGACTCGACGGCACCTAACAACAACTGTAGAAAGCAAAAATAAACCAAAAAACTGAACACAAAAGGAAATAATCATAGCAGCCTATGTGGCTTCACTGGGAATACTATTCACATAGCCATAACAATGTAAACACTGAACACTGATTTATCCAAAAATGATACTGTAACTATACTGAGGAATGGGGGGAGGGAAGGAACATGTATGTGTACATAAGCCGTAGGAAGTCAAATGATGTCAAGGACTAGCAGTATAGTCATGTTTTTTAGAAATATGAAGATGAATACCTGAAGAAATAGCTAGAAGTGTTGAAAGTGGTTGCCTCTGGGGAAGCAGGAATAAGGGTTAGGAAAGGTGGGGTGGGAGATTGCTGTTTTTTTGTTTTCAGACATGTACAAAGACTTTGACTTTTAAAAGTGTGAAAGTGTACTTACTTTAATAAAATAAAATAAAATTTTAAAAGATACAGAAAACTTTGTTACAGCAAAATACTTAAGGTCAAAATCATAGGTTTTTAAATACTGTTCTTATTATGGAGTAGATATTAAATAAACAATACTTATTAAATACATATAAAGTGTAAAGCATAATTAAAATTCAAAGGATCATCAGCTAATTATAAACAATTAGCAAAAATATAACAATCTGTTTTGGAAGAGCTGTGATGAACCTGGTAATAATAACATGGAAAAAATGCTGCTCCCCACCCCCACAAATGTAATTTTGTTGTTTTCAAGAACAAACAGGAACTCAAATCACTAGTAAAGGGTTACACCAAGAAAGCTATAGGAAACTTGCTTTGATGAACATATAAGACTGATTTAAAAATACTAACACACCAACAGCTTGGTGATTCTCAAGAATCTGGGATTCTTCAAAGCAGTGTGTCCTCACGTATTTACTGATTTTCAGTACTTAATGCCTATTTATGCCTGGAATATAGTCAGAGCTCAATACTCACTTAATCAATTAACAAATTTCTACTGTAATGTTGCCTATACTTGACCCAGTGTGCTTACTAAGCAAACTGGATCTGAACATCACAAGTCCAGTACTGGCTAAATTGAATTAATGGGGTTCCTCAATAGTTTAAACAAAAAAATTAAAAGCTCTTTGAGGTTAGCATCTTGTAGCTAAGGGATATAAAGGCACTTTACACATGGTAATTTGGCCTTTCACACCCTAGGAGGTGGGCAGGTGCCAGTTATTACCACTTCCTTTGCACTGCTGGGGTCAATCAGTGGAGCATAGGGAATGGGTAAGCCTGCCCTCTGTCCATCCAGGCATTACTCAGTGAGGTTACAGTGGATTCAACCAGTCCTGACCCACCAGGGTCAGCCAGGATTCCTGTGACCCATACTCCTCATCATGAGAGATTTGAAGTTTTGCTCTGACTTCCCTTTGAAGTTTCCTGTGGTCCCTGGGATTTTATGGTACAGCTTGGGTCACCCCTGCCATTATCTATGTTGGAAGTATGTTTGGGGAAAATCTACTAGGAGCTGTCTCTGGTGTTAACACAGAATAACTGCCTCATAAAAACTGCTCTCCACAAGGAGTTCAAAGGAGCTTATCCAAATATTGTGGGGTTGTCCTGCTTCATCAGCTTTGCTAGGGTAGAAAGCTGAGGTTTTGCCAAGTAAACTCTGAACCAGATACACCTTCTCGATTAACTGATAGAGCTCTGGGCAGTGCCAACACAACCAAGTGGGCTTTTTAACAAGAAGGACCTTGCACTTCGAAGTTATCTGTCTTGCACTTACCATGCCACTGATGTCAAAATTTATTGGGTTGGTAGGTTAAGGTGAAGCCTAAATTAGGTAAATGATTGTGAGAAGTCTTTCTGATACGTGATAAAATCTTTTCCAATTGTTACTTCAAGAAACCCAGTAAAAGTCAGGGAGCAAACCAGGAGGACTGACGACTGTTGGCAGGAAGCCAAGGGGGAGCATCACATTACAGTGGCTCCGATAGTTTAATCCAAATTAATCCACCACTGCAGATATGTGCTATTTATCAGCAGGATGATGGATCATCACCATATTTTTAAACAGAACAGCTTGTCAAGGAAGTTAACCAGGCACAGGCACTTGTTGGTGGGTAAAGAGCATGCTTACAAAATCACAGAATCACAGGTGAGAAGAGTAGCATTGTTTTACATTGCTGTAAATCTCTTTAAGTCTTGCTTAACAGAAAACAGTTAGATTCTCACATCTGCTTCTACATTCAAACCGTTATATCATCATACATTTTGTAGCTTCTGGAAAACTCCAGTGTACGCTCATTAAAGACTATTATTATAAAAATAGCATTACATCTATAAGACTAAACCAAATCCATTCCCATCAAGTCAATTCCAACTCATAGCAACCCTACAGGTACAGAGCAGAACTGTCCCACAGAGTTTTCAAGGAGCAGCTGGTAGATTCGAACTGCTGACGTTTTGGTTAGCAGCCAAGCTCTTACCTGCTGTGCCACCAGGGTTCCTTACATATATACTTATATCTAATATATATAACTCTTAACACATGAATATATAAGATACATATGTATACATGTATGTATATGAATATATAAAAATAGTTTGACCTTATGGACCTACTGAAAGGGCTTTGGGGCCCCCTACAAGCCTCCAGACTGTATTTTGAAAACTTCTGCTCTAAAAGGACCCATATGTACAAATTTTGTGCTAATTAGAAGTTAGTTTCCCCTATGCATTAAAGCAGATCTACCAAGGATATACATCAGTGACATTATTATTCTGGCTTGAGTTATATAAGCCCAATATAATAAAACTCTGTTTCCTTTAGAGTACATTATGATTAAAATGTTTTACTAATTCAGTCTTATTTTTCTACCACTTGGCAAATTAATGAGAAACTTAGAATCTGTCTATGAGAGGCAGTCCAGCAAAAGGGTACTGATAAATGTATCAAGGCAAGAAAACTCACGGTTAATTAGAACACCCAACCTACCTTTTCTTCTCTCAAAGCTTATAAGCCTTTACTTGTAATACAATACTGAGCCTTTTCCCCCTGCTAGTCCACATGTCCTCTGTGTATCTCAGAATTATCTTACAGTCTGATGCTCTCTGGAAGCAGGGGACTTGAACTCAAACCTGGATCCTCTCTTTAAGGGAAATTCCAATTTCATCTTGGGCAAAGACGGATGAATTCTATAAGGGAAACCATAAAAGACACTGGGTAGTCCAAACCAAAAACCAAACCTGTTGCTGTCAAGTTGATTCCAACTCATAGCGACCCTATAGGACACAGCAGACTGCTCCACAGGGTTTCCAAGGAGTGGCTGGTGGACTCAAACAGCTGACCTTTTTGGTTAGCAGCCAAACTCTCAACCACTGTGCCACCAGGGCTCCATAGGTAGTCATCCAAAGCTAAAAATAAGTAAATCTAATGCCTTTGCAGAGGAGTTCCAAAAACAGTAAATGGCTCTTCATTCTTTTCTAATGCACACAATACAAACTTTTCTCAGGAAGAAATACAGACATAGTTCTGTTTCTCTTGGAGTTCAAACCAAAATCTCAAATGCATATTTTACGGATATAAGACTGGGAGTCACCCCAGAGTTTTAAAAATCAATTCACTGAACAAGGAAAGGACTATAGATTGATTGCTTACTTTTTAAATGGAAGAACCCCAAACCAGAAGGCAATCACACTTTCTATTCCATTTTCTTTGAGCAAGGACCTGCTGACCTGCTGGTTGAGAGGCAAGAACTGTTCTTTAAAGATGTAACTGCCTAGTTTTTACTTTTTGAAAGCAGGACTGTGCCATTTCCATGAAGTCAGCTATCTCTGCATGCCAAAAATGGCAAAGAATAGACACTCTCCCTTCTAGAAATGATTATAATATACCATAACCAAAAAAGTGGGTTTTTTTTGTC
Organism: Trichechus manatus latirostris; assembly: GCF_000243295.1. Lineage (NCBI taxonomy): Eukaryota > Metazoa > Chordata > Mammalia > Sirenia > Trichechidae > Trichechus > Trichechus manatus. Next base: position 16,872,531 of record NW_004443984.1, read on the forward strand.
TAACAGATAATCTTGCATAAAAATGAGTCATGGGATTTCAGAAATGGAAGGCTTTTCTCAAATATGTGTATGCGTGAACACACACCCTCTCCATTTATTTTTTCCAGCACCAGATCTGAGCTTTCCAGAAGTTATGTTATAATGAAAATGGCATCATCTGGAGCCTTTGAGTGAAACGGAAGTGCAGTATTAGAGTTCAGCAAGAGGGAAGAAGTCTATCTTACAAAATAAGATTTCTCTGCTTGTATGTTCCTGTGAGATGAATTTTAACTTATAAGGCATGAAGGACTGTTAAGATGTTTCTTAAAAAGATCGTATCCTGTAACATCATCAGCTTAATTTCCGACCTGAGTTAGACATCCTGTGTCATTAACACATCTCTTAATGTTGTTGCTTCTTCTGGGGTTGCTCAGGTAGAGTGAGGGATGAGAAAATGATCCATCTACCTTCACGCATTCTCTGGGAAGACTTGTTTTGGCAAGATCAGGAAGTGAGAATACAAGGCTTTAACCTCATACACACCCAAGGGTGAGTGGAAGAGAGAGAAAGTGGCTGCCACTATATCCACTGTGCCACCTTTGGATAGCAGAGGAGAGATCTGTACAGTCCCTTCTCTTCAGGTAGACACAGCAATAATTTTTCAGTGTCATTGAAATATAATTCCTTCTCATGATGAAACTGACATTCTAACTAAACACACCGGCAGCCCCAAGTAGCAGATGGTTACCAAGCCAATAGACAGATATGCTCAAAGATAAGAATCTAAGTCCTACGGTTAAATAGGTACTAAGCTCCAGATATTCACCATTACCAATACACATGGTCTTTATACTGTTGTTACTAAGGTTTCCATGGGAGAAAGACCTGGTGATCTACCCCTGTAAAGATTACAGCCTAGAAAACCCTATGGGGGCAGTTCTGCTCTGTCACATGGGGTTGCTATGAGTTGAAAATCGACTTGATGGCACCTAACAGCAACAACAACTAAGGTCTAAAGGATAACATGGTGCTGAGGGCAGTAGCCACAGGATAAGAGGGTGCATCTTTCTGAAGTGCTAATTTTATTGAGTAGCAATTAGAAATATTTTCTTAATATAAATAACCATGAAATAAAATGCAAAATTCATTTACATTTTAGGGATAAAACAGCAACTTCCAAAGAAATGTTAGACTTGATCTGCTCCCCTCCTCTCCACCCACCCCCACAACACACACCATACATAGGGTATTAGTTCACTTTACTCTGGCTTAAAAGGGACATTGGTTGAAAAAAATTGAGAGCAGTGACGTAGCCTAACAAACATTTTTATTTTCATTAGACTTTTTACCTTTGGAAGTTCCCTAAAGGCTCAGTTCAAACCAAATTTACTTGGTGTGCTATGCAAAATAGTAATTACAGCAAATGGCTGCTTTCAGAGCAGAACAATTAAAAGCAGTATTGCCACACTAGAATAGAGTGCCAGTGGGTGTATTTCCTAAATCCCTTTCGCTGACTTGATTTCTGACCTTCCAACCTGACTGCCTTCAGGTTCTGGTGACTCAAGAGGCTCTTAACCCTTTTATCCTGGAGAATCATGGGTAAGATGTAAACCCTATAACAGAAAGGGCTATGTTACAGGAAAGATTATTTCCTTAAGAAAATCCACTTCTATTTCATATCTAAGAGGCCATCAACAGAAAGCGTCTTTAACAAATTTTGGGTAGTGTCTTGGGAGTGTTTTTACTGAAAAAGTCAAATATGACCACCATAAATCTTGTCTGTGAAATCGACCAAAAGGTTTCTCAAAAACTCCCAGAGCAACTGGAATTTACATCTACATACACAATACAAGGGTCCTGGGATTCCAGAACGTTATCAGAGTCCTGATGGCTATATTCTTAAACACTCATCTATCATTATCCTTCAAATTCCCCCTTCCTCCTTATCTAACTTAAAGAACGAGATAAGCACCAACACGCCTGTGCTTTGCTAAATTAGTTTAAATATTTCAAGTTCTGCCAACTCCCACTCTCCCCCACCCCCTCTTTGAGTCTTGACTAAAAAGGTGAAGAAATATTTTGGAGGAAATCTCAGGGCTCAGCTTCCTAAATCTTCATCTGTACTTTCCTAAAACATCAAGCAACCCAAAGACTACAATAGATGGCATTTAGAGGAACCAACAAGCCCAGAGTCAGATTCTCCTCTCTTTTCAGTGGTATCATTGCCTTCTATTGTGAAATGGTCCCTCCTGGGTCTCTGTAGCTTTCTACTGAAGTAACTTTTCAAATACTACCATCACATACTGCCATGTTTATGCAGAGAACTGGGCATGGTCACATGGCTTGGTGTCCTGCTCTGGCCAGGTCTGTTTGAAGGGTAGTGGGCTTTTCTACACGGCTTCAATGGCACCACAAAGTGTGGCTGCATCTGTGCCATTTTCATAAACTTTCCTTGGGAACAGACAAATGTGGCCCAATACACGTAGACTAGAAGATGCAACCTGAGCCAGCAGAACGTTGCCTTGGAAAAGGCTTCTCATTTCAGTTCCAAACCACACATACTTGTACAGTTAACAAATGCAGCAGGGGATACTGGTCCACAACATTCATGTCGAGGCCAAAGGCTCTGCTGTCCTCCACCCTCTCCTCTCGCAACCCCCACCTGCCTTCCCAAGAACTATTAGATGGCATGGAAATTTCAGAGAAAAATTAGTTGGCTGTTTTTCTGGAAAGCCTGCACACTCCAACAGGGAGAGGAACTTGGAAGTATTTTGATCTAAAAGAACTTAAGGAGGGGGTTCCCTATAAATAAAATCATGTTCAAATAAACAAAAAAAGGAGCCAATGTTTCCTGTAAGGCGACTTTTCAGATGGATTACTGGAAGGGGTATTCTTTCACAGTTTTATGGCTTTCTTTGCTATCATCTGCTTAAAATTTGGGTCATTTAAAACATAGAGGTTAAGATCTAAGCCTTCACTTGGACGAAATTTTACAAAGGAAGCAGAAAGTCTGATTCCAAGTGTAGACTCAGAGGCAGAACTCTTGGACTCCTGAGTTCTATCCCTGGCTCCGTCCCTGGCTCAGGTCAGCCCTCGGTCAGAATCTCACTTCTAATCCCTTCAAGTCATTTGTTACTCCCTGTTGTCTAAACAGTGAGGAAAAACCCTGAGTAACACCCTTGGATCCTGTTTAATCAACTGGGATGGTTGAGGATGGTTATAATCCACATCCAAGAAACCAAGGTGATTTATCCTTTGTGTCAAACTAGAATGTTCCTAAGAGATCACACAGTGTCATCAGAACAAGACTCTTAAGGCACTCTGAACATTTCTCTACCTGCAAGAATTTGAGTTCTTTTAATGTGACTTTCAAAAATAGTATCACCCAGAATTTTTATAGTTCTTTTAAAGCTTCCACATTAAAATAATTCGGGTTGGGTATAATTATCCTCCAATTTACAGATTAGAAAATTGAGGCTTAGAAAGGCTAAGAGACTTGACCAAGTATCCAAAGTAATAAGTAAGGGGGTTGGGACTCTGACCTATTGTTTTCCAGGTCAAGTGCTCTTTTCTCTCTAACACATGACTTCTCATTAATAACCCTACTTTTGAACCTAGACAAATGGACTGAGGGAAATTGGTTAAAGTGCTACCGTTTATTCCTTGAGAAGAATCCATAATGCTTTTCCAGGGCAATAAAGGGCAAAGGGCCAAATTTCTTTGTAGCCCTCAGTTAACATAGGTCCAGCATGAGTGCAGGTCTACTCTGTAACACATGGGGTAGCCATGAGTCAAAATCAACTCAGCAGCAAGTGGTTTAGTTTTTTGGTTTAGCATGTGCCCTGCTCACCTCTGGTAACTTCTGCCATGGCTCTCCCACTGCTGGCTCCTCCAGAAATGAAGAGGAGATGCAGCAGCTTAACTCCCCTTCTTCTGAGCTTCCATGCTCACAGGACCATGGCTCCCTGGCAGCTCCTCACCTATCATTGTAGCCTGTGTTCCTAGGAGGAGTGAACGGCTAGGCAGATAGCAGTTTCAGGAAATTTGCCGGTAAACTTCGATTAGATGGCCCAATTACTGTTTGCTTTAAAGCAAGCTTCATGGCTTCTCTATATCTCAGGTGCCTCATCTATCTGGAAAAGTAAAACTGAAATGAACTGTGATGAAGAATGACCAGCGCTGACCACTAATGGTTGCACTTTGCCTTTATTAGGTAGGGCTCCCAGTGAAGCAAATCCAAGAGGCCATGATCTTTGATGCTGAGATCCTGATAATGCAAAGGGGACAAGGTGTGGAACAAGAGAGAAAAATGCGAGGTTCGTCAAGACACTGAACCACAGTCAGAGACCAGCATCATCTGCAACTGCTTGTAATAGTAAAAGTAAATCTCGAGTCAATAGGGCAGAAATCGTGGAGCACTCTTTACTCCAAGGATCCTTGAATGACACATCTGCAGGAGAAATCCAAGGAGAAACAGCCAGGCCCAGGCAGCTCAGGGCCATGCGAGAGTGCTGGGCTCAGAGGCAGGAGACTGGTGGGTCCAAGTTTGGCTCTACCATCTCCTACCAGTTGTGTGGCCTTGGACAAGCTACATGATTGCTCTGAACGTTCTTGTCCTCATTTGTAGATGAAAGGTGAAGATTAAACAAAACTGCCTATGTGGAATCACCTAGACAGTGCCCAGCAGTTTAGTAAGTGATAAGTTCCTCCCACCTCTCAGTGTTGCGCAAGCCGTTCCCTTTTGCCTGGACTGCATTTCTCTCCTCTCTTCACGTGGCCAACTCCTACTAATATTGCAGGCTTCATCTCAAACAGCCCTCCCTAGAAAAGCCTTTCTTGGCCCTACTGGCCAACAGGTTAGCCAACCTCCTTCTCCCCTCCCTAATTATACAGTCTTACAGCACCCCGTACATCTCCTTTGTGTCATTTATCATAATTTTAGCAAAATAATTATTTGTATGATTATTTGTTTTATGTTTGCTGTCCCACTCAACTGTAAACCTGAGATCAGGGACAATCTGCTTTCCGTTACATTCCCAACCTTGATTTCAAAGGGAGTCATCAGACAATATTTACTGGCTGAAAATGAATGAATGACAGACATGTATTGGCTAATACTAAGTTAAACCATCAATGGCAATGTTGGACACCTGGCAAAAATGACAAGAACACCTTTCTGCAGCCACCATGGCTATATTCCTTGTGCTCCTAGAAGGGATGCCAAAATGCAATTTAACTAAACTCCACAGATTCTTTTTTAAAAAGCAGCTACTTCCAAATGGAAGACACTCTGGCAGAACACATTACATGGTGCCAGACTACAATCTTAAGCATTTCCCCTACTGCAGTAACGTGTCATCAGGAAGACTCCCTGGTGACAGAGAAATGGACTAATTTTGATTGGGGACAATTTCACTTCAAATCCTATCGGAGGGAGCAATAGCGTGTGGACGTTGCCTAGGCACTAGGCATTCTAAAAGGGCACACTAATGTACTCAAGGAACATCTATTATCCAGGGAACAGCAAAATCCTTCTGGGCGGAGTCAAGTTCAGCTTGGCTGGGAACCATAACATTCATTATATCCTTGGTTGATAAGAATCCCCTGAAAAAGGGAAGTTAAAATAGGCCACTAAAATGAATAGCTAAATTCAAGTGTTTGGGTTCTGTGAGATTTGGAGCCATATGGGCTGTCCTTGATTTCCAGTCTCAGCTGGTATCAAGGCAAGACAACATCCCACAGCAAAACTCCATGACTTGCTTGTGGGGCTCTTGTTTTTCTGAGGTTAGGGGACTGGCTCATAGTTTAAAGGGGAAGGAGAACTAAGAAAGAATAGACCCACATACTGAACCTTGACTGCAGGGACTCTAGAACTATGCTATGGGGCACAGAAACAAGGACCCAGCCTACCCTGAAGGTTTTCTTAAGGGGCATGTAGGGGTCCAGTTAGCCTGGTGAACAGGGAACACTTTTAAGGATGCAATCTTATACCTGATGCCTGAATGAAGAGAAACAACATAGTATGCAATATATGTATCCGGAAAAATGCATGCCAGCTGTTTGTACCTTATTTTCATTAACTGTATAAGGCAGGTGAGAAATTTTAGTTACACGTATTCAAATTAAAAATCGCATTAATTAAAGCAGAAAATGTATGATAAAACACATCAGTATGGATTATAAAAAGCAGCAGACTTGAGCCAGAAAGTGCAAAAGCCACCTCTGACCCCATGACCACTGACCTGGGGCCACTGAGTGTGGCTGTGTCTCTCACTGCCTGGGCTGTTTCTGATGCAAAATCCAGGGCACCTGCCACTGGCTTGGTTACAGTGCCAACGAGCCCTTTCCCAAGGCCAGATATGAAACCGCTGACACCCCCTTCTGTTTTCACACCTTCCACTGTTGAGGTTATAACGCTGGTCAATCCACCAATGATACCTAGCAAAAAAGACAAGGGCTATTATTACCTGGCCAAGGACAAAAGCATTTAAAGCCAAACCCGTAAACTCCATGAGTCTGGCAAAGTCACTGTTAATCTGTGTGCCAGGCAGACCACAGACAGGCTAACCCAAGATGGGGAGCCAGAAGATTTGCCCATTAAGTTCAGTCAGGGGATATACATCATATATGAGTCAGAAGTATTGCATTGGGCAAATCTGCTGCAAAAGATCTCTTTAATGTGTTAAAAAGCAAAGATGTCACCTTGAAGACCGAGGTGCACCTGACTCAAGCCGTGGTATTTTCAATCGCCTCATATGCATGCGAAAACTGGACAATGAAAAAGGAAGACCAAAGAAGAACTGATGCCTTTGAGTTACGGTGTTGGTGAAAAATACTGAATATACCACGGACTGCCAAAAGAAGAAACAAATCTGTCTTGGAAGAAGTACAGCCGGAATGCTCCTTAGAAGCAAGGATGGCGAGACTTCATCTCACATACTCTGGACATGTTATCAGGAGGGACCAGTCCCTGGAGAAGGACTTCATGCTTGGTAAAGTAGAGGGCCAGCGAAAAAGAGGAAGACCCTCAGCAAGATGGACTGACACGGTGGCTGCAACAATGGGTCAAACATAGTAATGACTGTGAGGACGGCGCCGGACCAGGCAGTGTTTCGTTCTGTTTCGTTCTGTTGTACGTAGGGTCGCTATGATACAGAACTGACTCGACGGCACCTAACAACAACAACATTAGACAGAAGTAAAATGTGTTCCAGTTTAAAAACGTCAAAGAAAATCTGGGAGGTTCACAGTGGCCGCTTTGTAATTCCAGAGCTTGGGGAGAACATGGGTAACCTGCAGAGGAAGCAGACAGTAGGATCTAAATCAATGAGAGACTAGAAAATAGCCCTCTTTCCCAAATAGGGAGTATCTTGAAGAAGTTGGGATCCTATGAAAGATAAGGTAGAGAAATAACTATATATTAGTTCTTGGGCTTCAAAGGACACTATGTGACCGGCCAACATCACCAAATGTTTGAAATAGAGTAAAAGCTACTGCACACTTTGTTGAAATCAGGTATCGACAATTATAGCAAAGCTTAAGAAGGACACCCCAAAAAACTGCCAAAGCCAGATGGAATCCTCAATGGAGCCAGCTCAAGAGATGAACCAAGGTCAAAAAGATATTCCAAACATTTTGAAATTTAAAAGCAGTGGCCTGAAAGAGTCTCAAAAGTGGTCAGAACTTGGCAAAGGCTGGACAGGACATAGGCACTGCAGGGAAGAGCAGGGGCCCGTTTGGGGAACAGTTCCAGGACTTGTGCCAGGGACCTCACAGGATGTTTACCTTTGACAGTGGGGGTATGAGGAAGCACTCTAGACTCTTCAGCTCTAGTGAGACAAATTGGTAAAGGAAACTCCTTGGGTGAGAATGTACTAACAATTCACGTTTCATCTGGATTCTGGGCCCATTTGCTCCAGTTAGGCAATATCCTTTTCCCAGCTTTTGGAATAAAGTTTATGGCAGAGCGCATAAACTCTGGCCAGGAGTTTAGATGAGGTCCTCAGAGACAGAACATTACTAAGCCTGGGTCAAGCCGGGCCTACAGAGAGAACTGAGCACAACTCCCAGTTTTTAAACCAAGGGTTTAGTACATTCTGATTCTTGTTATCTTTTAAGGGCCTTTTCATTCTGAAGGATGAATATCACTCAGGCTAACCCTTCCCATCGAGTTGAATCAAACTTATGGCGACCCTACGTGTTCCAGAGTAGAACAGTGCTCCGTAGGGTTTTCAGTGGCTGTGATCTTATGGAAGTAGACTGGCAGGTCTTTCTTCCACAGCACTGCTGGGTGGATTCGAACCACTAACCTTTTGGTTAGTAGTTGAGCATAAACTGTTTGTGCCACCCAGGGACCTCATTCTAGGCTACTGCTTTCATAGTATCCAGGGCTTAGTGGATCCCCCTTGCATGAGGCTACTGGTGCCTGGTCTTTGATCGGCCTAACTGGCTCTGGAGATGCTGTAAATATCTGAGTTACCCTTGACTGGAGACTAAGTAATCTTGCAACCTTGAACAAATTACCCATATTCTCAGCACACTGGTGTGTCCATCTTAAAAATGAGAACAGCCATGCTTTCTCTCCACATCCCAAGGATGATGGATAGATAAAGGTAATTACTCATAGTAAAGCATTTTGTATTCATTAAAAAAAAAGTTCTCTAATACTCCAATGCACTAACATTACAGTTACTAGAAAGAATGAATAAATCTCTAAAACTAACCCCTAGATGATTACCCAACAGTCAACTTTTAAAGTCCATAAACTCAGCCGAATTTTCCCTCTAGCCCGATGTCTCCTTGGGGGCAGCTCCCTTTATAGTTGGGCAGGCTCAGGAAAAGCAAAGGCATTTTGATCCAAACCTCACCATTACGAAAGCTGATAAACAAAAACTCTGTTCTAAACACCATGTGCCAAACACAAATAGAAATATGATTCTTAATTATCTATATCCCTTCCTCTTCCTCCAAATGCAGCTATTCAAGAGTTGATCAGTCTTGATATGACTTCTGATAGCTTCAGACTATTCCTAAGAATCTGGTACGAATAGTTCAGTTTAGCATGAGCTGTATGCCAGGTATTAAGTTAGGTATCGCACATATAAAGATGTCCTGGAAACCATAGAAAATGATCTTTCTGCCCTCATGGCCCTCCTAGCCTATCAGAAGAGTGAGACACAAAGCTAACTCTATACACAACTCAGACTGCCACGTGTGCTCTCCCAACCCAAAGCCATCAAGTCAATTCCGACTCATAGTGACCCTAAAGGACAGAGTAGAACTGCCCCAGAGGGTTTCCAAGGAGCAGATGGTGGATTCTAACTGCTGACCTTTTGGTTAGCGCCAAGCTCTTAACCACCACACCACCAGGGCTCCACGTGTGCTTCAGTGGCGTTTAATTCTAACGGGGAAAGTGGAACTGGGGAAATGCCATTTGAGTTCAGACTTACAGGTTGAGTAGGATTTAAATCAGCAAGGAAGTGAGGCAGAGGAGGGGAGGGCAGAAAGAATGTGAGTGAGCAAGGACTTGGAGGCATGTCTGGAGAGTAGTATGTAGCTCTGTGTGGCTGAAATACAGATGTCTGGGGGACAGTGGTTGGAAAAGTTGGCTGGGTTTACATTGCCAAGAGCTTTGAATGCCATACTAAGAAGTGTTCGAGAAAAATGCCACAGAAGGCAAATGAATCAGAACTAAAACCAATTCAGAGATTGAGCACACTCATGCCATCACCTATACCTCTTGGGCATAGGGATTGATAGTCCCTATGAATGTGCATTTATGCAAGGCTTAAAAAATATCTAGGCCACACACCTGGCAGCCAGTTTCACACTTCAGTTTTTCTTTGAAACAAATGATCAGTAAGCAGAGGGCAGAGTCTTGAAGCAGCACTTCCAGGCTCTAACAAGAGGTTCAGTTTATTACACCTTACGATACTTAGGGAACAAAAGCCAGAGAATAGGAAAGGAATTGCAATGTACAGAACATTTTAAAAATAAATGCAGAGTTTTCACATGCTATCACATTGCAATGAGGATAAAATAAGAGATCTTGGAAGGCTATTGGGCACAACAGGACACCAAGCCAGGATTTCCACTGTTGTCAGCTTTCTTCTTCCTACTCGCAAACAGATGGGTGAAATGGCACTTTCTCAGCCATTCCTTTCTAGCCTGCTATCATTTGACTTACCATGAGCCAGGCCATGGATGCCAGCTACCAGGTGCTCGCCACTGGTGGCCGCGTGGTATCGGATGTACTCCCGCTCTGACTGATGCCGATTGTCCATAGTCTTCCCTAAGCCATCTGATAATGTCCCCGCAAACTGTAATGAATTAAGACAGAAGGGAAAAAATATTTTAAGCCTCAGCATAATTTTTACTATTTTAAATAAATACCTTCCCTTGCTCCTAGCCAGTATTTAGTAAATACTGATTGACAGATAGGTTAATTACTGAATTACATATGCTGTCTGCTCCATGACAGTGGTTCTCAAGCATTGGAACACCTACACACTGTAGAATGCCTGCACTGGTGGACACAGGGCTTGCAAAGTAACTAGTAGAAATTCATAACCACGTTTACTTTCCACAGTACTACTGAAAATTTGCTGAAAAATTAAAGGTGTAACAAATGGTCCAGGGAAAGGGGAAAGGAGTGTTGGGATTCTATTATAGTAAGGACACAGGTTCTTTGTTCTAGGAATTAGGGGATTCAAAATAGGAAGCGTGGCAAATCATTGCGTTAGGGTTTGGTACAAAATTTTTTAGACATCGACCTTTCTAAAGTCATGCCTTTTCCTTCATTTATCCGACAGTTAACCAAAAACCTAGCCTGTTGCCATCAAGTCAATTCTGACTCATAGTGACCCTACAGGACAGAGTAGAACTGCCCCACAGTGTTTCCAAGGAGCAGCTGGTGGATTCAAATTGCCAACCTTTTGGTTAGCAGCTGAGCTCTTAACCACTGCACCACCAGGGCTCCATCCAACAATTATTGAGTGCCTATTACGTACCAGTCCCTCCTGTTTGTCAAAAGAAGAAATGAAGTAGATGGAAAGATGAATAGGTTAGGTCACCTTTCATAGGATGTGGCAGACTTGAACTCATGACTTCAAATACAGACCGTCTTCCCTCCCAAGTCAGAGATTTTATTTATCCTAGCATATTTTAACAGAGAGGCTGTCTCACCCATCAACGCTGGATAAAAAGGGCATAAAACTCTGTTTTGTCACAAGACAATTTGAAAAGGTTTAACATGACAGTTAATAAACCACAGGGTACTTATCCTCATCGTTCAGGCATAAAAAAAGAAGGATATCAAATATATAATTAACCTCCTTGGGAAGGATCTACCAAAACAAGTGGTTTAAGTGCCAATGACCCAGGACTAACCTTTTAGAAAACTCACAGGAATGTTATTTAGACATAAAGCTCAGTGGAAAGATTCAAGGCAAACAGCCTGCCTTGAAGACCCAGTACGCTCAGTAGTCATCTGGGGGCCTGTTTCTTTCTGGTTTAATGGGTGCAGGGCTGGGGTGGGGGGGAAGAGGTTATGCAGATCACCCCTGGAAACCATCAGTGACACTAGTGGCAGGTGAGTTCTGGGCACAGAAGAGGGACCAGAGGAAGAAATAGCAATTTTATGTAAAGCAATGGTTACTGGAGCAAGATATGGGAATACTTGTTCCCTGTCCTAAGTCCAAATGCTTTAAAATCCAGAACAGTGATTACTGACTTTTCTGGAGCTGCAATCCCTATCATTGTTTGTTTGCTTTTTGCCTTATTTTCCCCATCACTCCTTCCAACTAGAGAATTAAAGTTAATTATTTTTACAGTTTCCTTCAAACAATTGGAGACACCATGGTATGTTGCAAAACCAGTAATGTGAATCACTAAGTGGGGACTTCAGTCAAAGAAAGACCCCAGTGGAGAAGCCTATGGTGTAGGAAAAGGGCCATGAATGTGGGCACCTGACTGGACCAAATTTCAGTCCTCTCTCAACCATTACAGTAGCTGTGTGGCCCTGAGCAAGGCATCCTACCTCTGTGACCCTTCTGCTCTGCATCTGGAGCATGGTGATAGTACCTACTTTGCCATGTAGTTGGAAGGATTAGTGACAATGGTTCATGGTTTGGCATCTAGTTAGTATTTCTATTAGAAAGCAGTGATTGTTATTATTAGTCAGCTACTAGTCCAAGGAGGGAGGCCTGGTGGCACAGTGGTTAAGAGCTGGGCTGCTAACCAAAAGGTCTGCAGTTTGAATCCACCAGCTGCTCCTTGGATACGCTATGGGGCAGTTCTACTTAGAGTCGCTATGAGTCAGAACCGATTCAATGGCTTTAGTCCAAGGAGAAATATCCTGCACCGTTTGAAGAAAGCCTTTTGAAGGTTTAGAATTATGGTCATTTGCACTAGGATTTAACATTAAAAAACCAACAAACACTTCTCTTTTCAGCAGAAAAACACCAATCTATATATGAGATTTTGGAGCTGTACCGTCTTTGGTGATTTCCAAAATCCTTTCCAGCTCTGACAGTGTGTGATCTACAACCCAAGTCAGAATGTCTTGATTTAGCACTTACTCTTGGCCCAGCCTTGATTTAGGAACTGCGTAGGATACAAAGAAACAGCAGCCTTGGATCTTGTTATGGACTGAACTGTGTCCCCCCAAAATGTCTGTCAACTTGGCGAGGCCATGATTCCCAGTATTGTGTGGTTGTGTACCATTTTGTCATCTGATGTGATTTTCCTGTGTTGTAAATCCTACCTATATGACGTTAATGAGGCAGGATTAGAGGCAGTTATGTTAATGAGGCGGGACTCAACTACAAGATTAGGTTGTGTCTAAAATCAACCTCTTTTAAAATACAAAAGAAAGAAGCAAGCAGAGAGACAGGAGGACTTCATACCACCAAGAAACAAAATCCAAGAGAATAACGTGTCCTTTGGACCTGGGATCCCTGCACGAAGAAGCTCCTTGACTGGGAAAGACTGAGGACAAGGACCTTCGCCCAGAGCCAACAGAGAGGGAGCCTTCTCCTGGAACTGGCACCCTGAATTTGAACTTCTAGCCTCCTAAACTGTGAGGGAATAAATTTCTTTGTTAAAGCCATCCACTTGTGGTATTTCTGTTATGGCAGCACTAGATGACTAAGACAGACCCTGTTCTCAAGGAGCTGACAGTCTTGTTGGGAAGATCACAACACATGCATGAAATAACAAGAATCTGGAACACAGACTGTAAGCACTCAGGAATCCAGAGAGGAGAGAACTAGAAGGCAGGAGGGGACAAGAAAGCTGGTGATAGGGAACTCAAGTTTGAGAAGGGACAGTGTTGACATGTTGTGGGGTTGTTAACCA
>NW_004443984.1:16886069-16915316 GCF_000243295.1 Trichechus manatus latirostris
TGTCATGGGGTTGTTAACCAATGTCATAAATATGTGTACTGACTGTTTAATGAGAAACTATTTGTTCTGTAAACCTTCATCTAAAGTATAATAAATAAATATATATATATATACATATAAAAGAGTTCCTGCTGTGTTCTGGAATTATGTAGGCTGCCAGTGTTCTTCATTTCAGGGTCTGGACAAAAATGTCTCTCAGTGGAGACTGCAGAGTGGTGAGAGCTTGATGATGTGGAAGAGCTGTTGCTAGAAGCGCCTCATGAGATTCTCTGAGAGGCGTGAGCTCCACTAAAGAGACCCAGGAGCACCCAGATTACTTTCTAAGCCTTGTTCAGGTCTTCCTCCTTTTCTTAAACTCTTACTTTTATAGCTGCTGTTCCTTGGAAGGGGAATATTACGTTAAGGTCCCCTCTACCTACTTCTGGCAGCTGACTAGGAAGAAGTTAAAAATCCTATAATACTTTTCTCCCCTAAGAGAATATGGGAGAATAATCTAGGCAAACTGCCCAATACCACCTCCTCTCCCACCCCTACCCCCACCCATGTCAATAAAACAAGTTTAATACCCACAGTTTACTAGTGAGCCTATGCCAAAAGTTTAATTACCAATTGGTTCTGCTGCAGCAGCCTTGGCACCACCAGCATTGACTGGTTCCTGGGTGTTCGTCACGTAAAGATACCATGATTGACCCCAGGAGGATAGGACAAGGTGACCTAAGAGATCACCCTTCCCTCCAATGCTGGATTCTTCCATGTGCTTCTCTGGTGCCTTACCTTTGCTATGGAAAGGTGCCTACACATAGTCAACTTACTCTAGGACTTCCATCTGAACTCTCACTTCTCCATATAAAGACTACTGCACAAGCCAACTGGTCTTGTCCTCTGTCACTTGTGAGTAAAAAGTGAAAGATACAAAGATATTAATAGAAAAAGATGACAGAAGTCTTCACCCCTAGAAACGTGGCTTTGAGACCTCAGAAAACTTTGGTAGATGTTGAAATCTATGATTCAACCGAACCTGTACTGATGAGAGTTAGTCATATTTTACTAGGAGAGACATCTTGCAGGAACTAAACCTTGCAAGCATATGGATGATCACAATGGGAATTGGAAGCCTGGGGGCAGATATTTAGACAAAGGGGAAACAAAAGCCAGAGGCCTAGGGGCAAGGTTGTAAATCATCAGGATATTACCAGTAACTAGTTGCCACTGAGTCGACTATGACTCATGGTGACCTCAGAATAGAACTGCGCTCCATAGGGTTTTCAATGGTTGATTTTTCAGAAGTAGATAGCCAGGTCTTTCTTCCAAAGCACCTCAGGGTGGGTTTGAACTGTCAATCTTTTGGTTAGTAGCTGAGAGCTTAACCATTTGCACAAACCAAGGACTCCTATCAGGAAATTAGCAAGTACAATTCAGCTATGTGTCCACCCAATCAGTCATTCAATCAAATATTTACAGAACCCTGACTGTGTGCCAGGATAGAGGCTGAGAGCCAAAAATCAGTAGTTTCTGTGCCTCCTACCTTTCAGGACTTCAGTCAGGAGCTATGTGGCATAATAGAGTCTAAATTCTGAGTTTAAATTTACTGTGACATTTAATAGCTGTGAGATCACAGACAAGTAACTTTAACCTCTGTTAGCCTGTTTCCTAATCTTTAAAACGGGATAAGCATATCCACCTACAGGGATATTTGCGGTGTGATGGATCACTTTTGTGTGGCCATTCTAGCCATGGAGCCCTGGTGGCGCAGTGCTTAAGAGCTACAATTGCTAACCAAAAGGTCGGCAGCTCAAATCCACCAGCTGCTCCTTGGAAACCCTATGGGGCAGTTCTACCCTGTTCTATAGGGTCGCTACGAGCCGGAATTGACTCGATGGCAACAGGTTTTGTTTTATTTTTTCTAGCCATGGTCTTGTAACTCCCACCAGGTGATTGGGCAAGACTGTGCAGACAGGGTAATTGTAGCCCACCAAAGGGATTGGTCAGTTTTGCCATCCTGCTGGGCTTGAAATGAGTGACCCCAGAGGCAGGAAAGAGTAGATACCACCACCACCAAGGAAGGAGGGGGCGGCAGCAGAAATCCAGCAGCAGGAGGCTACGTGGTGGGCTTCTTGGCCCACAGAAAGAGAAAGGTGAGTGCCTCTGGGCAGAGGCCTAGGGCCAGGGAGAGGTGTGCCTGAGAGCACGCCTGGGAAGAGGCTGTCCTGATGGAAGAACTGTATCCTGTGCATTCCTCAACCTGAACTGTAACCTGTTACTTCCCTAATAAACCCCTAAACTTTGAGTATAGTCTGTGAGTTCTGTGTGGCCACTGCAATGAATTACTGAACCCAGCAGGGAAGGAGAGAGTGCCGTGGGAGGGATAGTTGGTGTCAGAATTGGTAAAGATGGCAGAGAGAGAAGTCATGTCTGACCTCTGCCCAGGGTCTTGATTCTCCTTTCCCCTTGTGAAGTTAGAGGTCAGACACCGCCCCATGCCAGTTTTACAATACTGTTTAACAATATATGTAAAGTGCTTAGCACAGAGGCATTCAATAAAAACAGTATTAAGTTATTTCAACTTCAATTTCTTATGTAAAATGGGAACAAGCAGATTCCACAGGGCTGTTGTGAGGATTAAATGAGAGAGTGTGCATGTAAAGCATATGGCCCTCCAGAAAAACAGCAGCTACCTGGTAAAATGGGAGCTATCCTTACTGTTGTTGTTAGGTGCTGTGGAGTCAGTTCCAACTCATAGTGACCCTATGTCCAACAGAACAAAACATTGCCTGGTCCTGTGCCATCCTCACAATTGTTGCACTGTTTGAGCCCAACGTTGTAGCTATTGTGTCAATCTATCTCCTTGAGGGTCTTCCTCTTTTTCGCTGACCCTCTACTTTACCAAGCATGATGTCCTATCCCTAGAGGGGACATAAAATCCCCAGAGCAGACAGCATGTGCTAGGCTCTTACACTGGGAAAGCCACATATAGTGGTGGTGTAACTGTAAGATAATTTGTAGATAATTTGTAACTCTGCTCATTATAAACAATACCTTAACATCTGAAGGAGCATTTGCAGAGACTGAGTTCATGTAGCTAATTTTGTAGCAATTTCAAGTCCACAAAGTACTTAAGGCTACAAGTGAATATTGTCCTAGAGAAGATGAGAGGTTCCAAGGAACAGAAGGTCTTTCAGAAAACCTGCTATTGCACTTGCAGAGGCAACAAGGATTTTCCCCCTTCTGAAGCTTCAGCATAAGGCACACTTGTGAATTCTGGCCACAGCCCACATACAGAGTCATATTTTCAGCAAGGGGGTGAAAAATCTCAGAACTACTTCAAGATGCCATTTCTACTTGCATAGCTAACACAAACTATGTGTCAACACCCCAACTTCTTAAAAAAAAAAAAAATCCCATTGTCTATTCTGATGGAGATACTGCAAACCAGCCCGGGTTTTGGGCCTGGCTCTGAACAGTTGATTTTATAAAACTGAAATTCAAGTAGATGCTGGAGTGGTACAAGGGAAGAAAATTCACACTGTGTTCCTCTGTTCTGTCCTATCAGTTTTCCTGACCCTTTTATGATATTCAGCGAGCATGGGATGCCAAAGGTATTTGGCCAGTGTAACAGGAGCCTGGTCTTGAATTTCTCCCTCTTCTCTTGGGTTCTTCTTTCACAGTTATTTACCTAATGGAAATTTCCTCTTTAATATCCTCGCTCCACTGAGTAATTGTTGGTGACAGCTTCTTTCTTGTCACCAGGGCAGACAGTGACCATGTATAACAGGATAAGAGAGAGAAGTGACATGCCTCTGTAGCATGAGGGAGAATTTTGTATTCTTCCAAGTATGATGTTTTACAGCAGCAAATCTCAGCTACTAAGCCAGCTCTAATTTTGATCAGCATTGCCTGCAATAAGCTATTCTTGAACATGTAAATTCAGAAAACTCAACTGCATAGTGTGCCTCCAATTAAGGTTGAAGTGAAATTTCTGGAGCCAGCCATCGTGTAGGTCAAACAGTAGGGCAAAGGAGTCAGAAAAAAATGGATTCAAACTGCCACTTACTAAATTTGCATCCTGGTGAAAGCTGCTTAACTTTTCTGAACTTTAGTTTACCCATTTGCAAAAAAACAGATATACTCTACTATAAAGGACTGCTTTGAAGAATTATGGAGATGAACACAAAATGCTTGGCGCAGTGTTTTATATATATATATATAAACAAAAACAAAAACCCATTGCCATCAAGATGATTCTGACTCATAGCGACCCTACAGAACAGTGTAGAACTGCCCCATAGGGTTTCCAAGGCTGTTATCTTTACAGAAGCAGACTGCCACATCTTCCTCCAGCAGAGTGGTTGGTGGGTTTGAACCGCTGACCTTTCAGTTAGCAGCCAAGAACTTAAACACGGTGTGATGTATTGTTAAAAATATCCACAGGTAAAAATTATTCTCAAAATGTGAGTTTTTCCTTGATGTTTTAGAACCCTCTTGTGATATTTGTGAAGAGGGAAGAGTTAAAGGAAAATGTGATCCAAAAAGCAGTGATAATCTGTCATTTAACACAAGGCAAATCAGCTAATTCTCACTGAGTCAAATAGGGGTGGAGGGAGCTGGTTGAGGCGGCTGGGGAAGGGTGTTGAAAAAAAAAAAAAAAAGGCACAGAACAAGTCGAGAGTCTGCAAAAAAAAAGAGCATTTTTGGACCCCAGGTCTCTAACCACTGGAGGTGGAGTAGGTTTGTCTGTTTTCAGTTCTACTTGGTTATGGATTTTATAAAGCCCTTAAGGCAAAGAGAGAAAGGGGGAAAGAATCCAGATAGGGGACCCTGAATAAGAATAATAAAGACATATTAAAGCTGGGACTGACACTTTACTCCAATAACATGCCTAAGCCAGTGACCTTGTTATTTTTTGGTCTCTAGAGAGCTAAAAGCCCTCCTACCTAAGAAACACATCATGTTGCTATTTCATGGATAAACACTTTATCAGGCAACAGACACCCCCTCTCAGTTAAGAAACAAAGTTATCCAAAGCCACCCAGAATTATCTCAGCACACAAGGTCTAAACATATGCAACAAAGTCAGACCTCAAGATTGCCTGGTGTCTTAACCAGCCCAAGACATACGCCTGCTGAACTGGCAAGTTCTCTTGCTATTCCCCAACTCTGACCCAGTTGTGAACTCAGATGTTGTTCCAGGTTAATCTGCAAACTCAGAGTAGTCTGAAACACTCCAGTATTAGAATTTTACTTTTATTTGCAAAGGGCTGGTAGAGTTTTCTGTAAGGCAGAAAACATAGAAATATGCAGAATATACATAGGTAGAACTGAGCATGTTGATTTCAACAACAGACAAGTAGTCATGGCTAATCAAGCGCTGTTTTTTTTTCTATACCAATTACAAAGAATTATGTAGGCAAGATGAATGCTTAAACTCGCTGTGGATAGAATGGTCTCCTACCTTAGGCCTTCACTGGCTAGGACTCACTGTGGGCTTTTTCCACAGAAGGGGTAAGGAGCTATGTTGAGGATGGATGCCAGGCCCCCACTTGTCCATTGCTGAAAATTCCATGAGGCACACAGAGGGAAGCCTGAAGATCGGCTTTTGCGCAGTCAGAGCTGGCCCAGGGGAATAAGCCTTCTGACCCTGTGAAACAGCCCCATTTTGCCCTCCTAACAAGGTTTTTCAATATGCATAAATGGCATATGTCTCACACTGAACCAGGAGATAGGTTATGATGTGAAAAAAAAAAAAAAATCTCTTAGTGGTAGTCACACTATAAAGCCTGACTTGGCAGATAAATTATTTCAGGCTTAGGAAAGTACACAGGCTTTGAAAAGCAAAGAGTTTTGACACCAACTCTGTCAATAGTATTGGCTAGATGAGCAGGAGCAAAACACACACTCTCTAAAGAGAATTCAGTGCCCTCATCTGTTAGACAGGGAGGACAGTACCCACAGGGTTGCTATGTTAATCAAATGAGACCTTGGCTAGAAAAGCACTTGGAAGACAACACAAAGCAAAGGGTTATTACTGCAAGGTCTATTCTTCCTTCTAACAAGAGTTCCCCCTTTCTCCCCAACTGAATCCTGCTTGTCTCATCCTGAAGTACAGAAATCACGTTAAACCTGCTTGGGAACAAAGAAAGCATAAATAAATCAATTATAAATAGACTAAAACCTCAAAATGCAGAAACTTAGAAATGAAACAGAACATTCTCCATTAGAAAAGCAGCTCAAATTTATCTCATTTCCAGAGACAAGGACTCCATTCTTATAGTATTTTATATTCCAAATGTGTGTGTGTATGTATATATGTGTGTGTGTGTATATATATGTGTGTGTGTACATACATATATATATATTTTTCCCCCTCTTTAATGCCAAAAGCTTGGGAGGAAAGGAGATGAGTTACATCATGGAGAACAATCACACATGCTAGGCACCAGTACATGAGCTCTTCTTACTGCAAATGTCAGATATACTTCAAGGGTTTGAAAGATCGTAATCAGATTTAGAAAGAAATTCTTCCCCAACTATTTCTTCAAATAAACAAAAGTCTTAAGTGAGTATGTAGCAGAACCAAAAAACCAAAAACCAAACCCATTGCTGGTGAGTGGATTCCAATTCATGGCGACCCCATGTGCTACAGAGTAGAACTGCTCCATAGGGTCTTCTTGGTTGTAATCTCTATGGAAGCAGATTGCTGGGCCTTTCTTTCAAGGTGTCGCCGAGTGGGTTTGAACCAGCTTAGTAGTCACGCACAAACCATTTGCACCACCCAAGGACATTCCAGCTGCTGAAGGCCATAGTGTAACCTTTAGGAATTAGAAACATTAGCCAACAATGTTAACAATGTTCCAGGCTTTGTTCTAAGGGCTTAACATCTATGAAATAATTAATCTTTACAACAACCCCATGAGGTAGGCTCTATTGTCATCCCCATTTTACACATGAAACTAGAAAGACCATGAACAATTCCAACAAAATATGCTAAGCATCTACCTACATTTGACATTGGGTAGATCTAAAGAAGGAACCCAACACCATGATTTTTGCTATTATCTCCATGGAACAATTCCTTCTTGAATGTCAATGAAAATCATATAGCGACACCAGGTATCCTCTAGTGACTAAGGAAGGCAGCTGAGAGGTATAAAAATGATAAAAGTTTCTGAAAAAAAATGTATGCAAATCCCTGGATAAAAAAGAAGGATCAGTCTCTAACTTCCTTCCTTGATCCATATCCCAAACTCAGACATCATAATCCATTTCCATCTCTCAGACCTGACCCTAGGCCATGCAGCCTAGGATCCACTTCCTCCTTTCCCCAAAGCTATTACTCTCATAATCTGAAACACGCCTCAGAGAAATAGTAGGCTCAGTAAATGTCCATTAATAGATCACATCAGATCACATTACAAATGTGTACCATTTACGGCTGGGAGGAAAGATGGAGGCCACAGCTGGGTAAGGACTGGGACCAGTGGTTTCAAGAGCTCCAGTCTGTGGAGAAGAGATCTGCTCTCTTACCCCAGCTTCTTCCAGGAGAAGGATATACTAAAGGAGGCAGAACACCAAAACTGAAAGATTTGCTTGGTCGGAGCTGGTCTGGTGAGAAAAACAAACATAACTCCAGGAAGGAGCTATCGTTCTGGCAAGGATTGTTTTAAGTAGCAATAACTGACATAAGCGAAGATACAAATAAATTAGGGAGTGAGGGGAGGCAGTGAGTGGGAAGGGCGGAAGCAAAAGAGAGCTATGGGGAGAGAAAAAGCAAAAACAACTGTGCTCCCGAGCTAAGAAAAGATCTTGAAAGTTCATCAAGTTCAGTCTTCATTCTCTTCTCTCCATCTTCTGTCAGTCCTCTACTACTCCCAATACCCTCCTACTCATCTAAGAGTAAGATACCATTCACAGTGGAAACTAAGCTACCATTTCTCATAACTAACTAACTTTTTATGGGGGTCAGTGGGATTGGCCTTGCATTTTGGGAAGAGATCAGCAGAGGCTAGCATTCACTTCTGGGTAATGTCCAGGAAAGTTCTACATCAGCAAGTGTGATGAATGGTAGATATGACCACAGACTGGGAACTGGTCTTCAGCATCTGGGAGAACAAAGGAAGTTAAACCCATCTTTTCGGGGGTAGGATGGAAATGGGAGGTAGCTCACATCCAAGGTACTGAACATAAGTCCTATTTCATTTCTCCTAAGACCTGCCTTGATCTCAGGTTCAAATAAAAGGCCAAAAGGAGGTTCTTTTTAAAATGAACTCAAACGTTCCCACTCTTACAGATGGGCTAAAATGAAAATAAATTTGCAGTTTGGCTATTTCCCAATGGTTCCTCTGAAACTTCTGGTCTTTGCCTGGGAGGTCCCTTGGATTCCTCAGTGGCTTTTCAGTAGGCATTTGCACCTTTGCTATCTTTTAGCCCCACAAAGGGCAGCTTTGAGAGGACATATAGAATTCACACCCATCTACCTCCTGCAGGTCTGGTGTTTTATTAAAGTCTGCTGAATTAGCCATTTCCATGTTAACAAATTGCAGGCCCGGAAACAAGTTCTGGAATGAGGAAGAGAACACAACTCATTTAACTGAACATGAACAGCTGCTCTTACCAAACGTGACTTAAATAGGTCTATTCTAATGCTATGTGTTGCTTTTAAGGGGAAACCTTCAATTACTGGAATGATAGGAAAATAGGGGGGTATGAACAATGTACTTTCTGCTTAGAAGAAAGTTAACCCTACTTTATCAAACTTTCCTGCCTAAACACAACTGATTCTCTAAGACTAAGTTTCCTTAAGGAGCCTCTATTAATGATTGCAGGAGTCAAAGCTGGTATAATTCCTACCTCCCCACACACATTCCCTTACAGTGTCCATTTCCAGGACCCCTCCCCAGAAAAAAGGATCCTTCCTCAAGATTCTTCTCCTTAAGCATCCATCTTTGATCCCTACTGAAATACAAGTACTTTTGGGAAATTCTTGCTGTAAGCTATCATCAGTTATTTACCCCTCACTGCAAATAAAAGCTCAGAAAAAAGGTTTTGCAGGAGAGGTAGGCATAGGGGTGGAAATCAAGGCACTGGGCACTTGAAGAGAGAAGGAAAATAAATTCTTTCTTGAGGAAAATAATGGCCTCTCAATTTTTTTTACATAATGTCCAGCATTTAATTAAAAATCACCAGGTAAATAAGGAAATTTGCTGCAAAAGACCTCTTTAAAGTGTTAAAAAGCAAAGATATCACTTTAAAGACTAAGGTGCACCTGATCCAAGCCATGGTGTATTCAATCACTTCATATGCATGTGAACGCTGGACAGTGAATAAAGAAGACCAAAGAAGAACTGATCCCTTTGAGTCATGGTTTTGGCAAAGAATGATGAATATACCATGGACTGCCAGAAGAATGAACAAATCTGTCTTGGAAGAAGTACAGCTAGAATGCTCCTTAGAAGCAAGGATGGTAAGACTTCGTCTCACATACTTTGGACATGTTATCAGGAGGATCAGTTCCTGGAGAAGGATATCATTTTTGGTAAAGTAGAGGGTCAGTGAAAAAGAGGAAGATCCTTAACAAGGTGGACTGACACAGTGGCAGCAACAATGGGCTCAAGTATGACAACAATTGTGAGGATGGAGCAAGACTGGGCAGTGTTTCTTTCTGTTGTACACAGGGTTGCTATGTGTCAGAACTAACTCAACGGCACCTAACAACAACAACATTTCTGTAGATAATTAGGAGAACTATGGATCGCCAGTGCTCTGTCAGACAAACCTGCACAGCATGGCCATATTCAGACAAAACAAGCAGCATTCCCAGCTGAAGCCCCCATCACCTGGTGCAGTCAAGCAGGAGTGACTCTACGCCCACGTCCAGAGCCAGGCAGGGGTGCTCCTTGTTCTATCAAAGTTAGTACATTCACCTTACCCACTGTGCCATCACCAGCCCTCCATGCCAGAGGCCTGTGACCTGCAGTGCCCCCTCACCCTTCATCCATCCCCCTTGCACACTACTGCAGTCCAGTGGCACCCACCACTGCCCTGCCCCATGAGCTGGGGGTCCATTAACCGGTAGCACCTGCTCCTTCACTCAGCCACTCACACCGTGGACTCATGAACCGGCAGCACCCACTTCTCTGCCCAACCGCCAGCAACAGGGCTCCGCAGAATGGTAGCATTCACTTCTCCACCCAGTCATCCACACTGGGAGCCCATGGTCCAGTGGTGCCCCCTCTTCCGCCCATGCACCCACCCTGGGGGCCTGTGGATTGGTGGCATCTGCTTCTCTGCCTGGTTGTTGGTGCCAGGTGCCTGGGGACCGGCAGCACCCTCTCTTCTGCCCAGTCAACTGCACCAGGGGACTGAGAACCAATGGCATCTGCTCCTACACCCAGCCACCTGCACTGGGGGCCTGTAGACCAGCAGCACCTCCTACTTGCTCTAGCCACCTGCACTGGGGGCCTGAGGACCTGCAACACACTCTCCCCAATATTGCACTCTAGCAGACAGAGGCATGCCCTCCTAGTGGGCACCTATGGACTGGCGGCATCCCCCCGTCCCGGCCCCCACACCGCCCCTCTGCCACTGGAGGTTTGTGCCTGCTCTGACCATCTCGCGCAGCCCTGCCTGCCTGGAAAGGTTGGTGCGAGTTTACATATTCCCTACCCAGTGACCAACGACCCAGGCACCCTTGCCCCAACCACCTGGCAACTGGCAGCGTGCACATACAACACCTAACCCAGTGACCAGTGAGAAAACTCCTCACACCCATGGCCCAGGTGACCAGCCTGACAGACAAATCACCTCACCAGCAATGCTAGCTAGAACTTCGGCCACCCTGCAAGACCAGTGAACAGAGACCTGTACTCACACATCCAGCCACTGCCCCAACCACCCAGAGATAGGTGGTGAGAGCACCAGTGCAGCCAGACTACCAACCAGAGTAGCACGCACATCCCACTTACTAGGATGTATCAAAACAAAACAAAAAATCAGGACGCTGCAAACAAACATATACTAAACAAATAAATATAATAATAACACCTTAATGCCTTGGAGACAACAGACAATATCAAATCATGTAAAGAAGCAGGACAAGATGGCTCCAGCAAATAACCAAAATAAAGAACCAGAAAACCTTCCAGAGGAAGAAATAGTAATGGAATTACCTGATAAGGAATTCAAAAGACTAATATACAGGGTTCTCCAAGAGATCAAGAAAGAGATCAAAGAAAACACAGACAAATCCAAGGAAAAAAAAAACAAAGCAATAGAAGAATTCAGGAAAATAATACAAGAACAAAATGACAAAATACATAGACAATTAGAAAGCATATAAAAACAGCAACTAGAAATCCAAAAGATTAACAATAAAACTTCAGAAATAGACAACTCAACAGAAGGACACAGGAACAGAATTGAATCAATGGAAGACAGAATCAGCGAAATACAAGACAAATCCCTTGGCACCAATTAGTTTGAAGAGAAATGAAGAAAGCTTAAGATTTATGTGGGACACTGTCAAGAGGAAAAATTTCCACGTGACTGGAATGCCAGAACAGGAGGAGGCAAACCCCTGCCCCCTCCACACACAAGAGAGAATTGCTGAAGCTTTGCTGGCAAAAAACTTCCCTAATATTATGGAAGATGAGAAGACATCCACCCAAGAACCTCAATGAACCCCATATAGGATAGACGCAAAAGAAAGTCACCAAGACATATCATAATCAAACTTGCCAAAACCAAAGACGAAGAAAGAATCCCAAGAGCAGTCTGTGAAAAACAAAAAGTCACCTACAGAGGAGAACTAATAAGACTAAGCTCTGGTTACTCGGCAGAAACCATGCAGGCAAGAAGGCAATGGGATCACACGTATAAAACCTTGAAAGAAGAAAACTGCCAACCAAGAATTATATATCCAGCAAAATTATCTCTCAAATACAATGGCAAAATTAGATTATTTCCAGATAAAAAGAAATTAAGGGAATTTGTAAAAATCAGACCAATCTTACAAGAAATATTAAAGGGAATCCTTCAGACAGAGAACCAACAACATCAGACAATAGCCTGAAATTAGGACAAAGGACAGCATCACAGCAACCCAGATGAAAAATTTTCAAAAATAAAACAAAGTTAAAAGATTGAAAACAGGGAACCAGAGATGTCAATGTGTAAATGACTACGACTTCATTTACAAACAAAAAGGGGGAATAAATGGTGTAGTTATAAAACTTTAATATGGAGAGGAAGTCAAGGCGATATCAAGAAATAAAAGATTGCTTTAAAATTAGGAAGATAAAGGTAAATTTCAAGGTAACCACAAAGGAAGTTAACAAACCTACTCATCAAAATCAAAAAGAAGGAAAACATAAAGACTCAGTAAACACAAAATCAACAACAATGAAAGAAATGAAAAGAAAATCCACCAAAAAGGAACTCAGCACAGAAAATTAAGTAGAACAAAGAAACCGTCAACACCACAATAAATAACACAACAAAATGACAGCAGTAAACTCATACCTATCAATAAATCACACTGAACGTAAATGGTTTAAATGTACCAGTAAAGAGACAGAGAGTGGCAGAATGCTACAAAGTAGTGACGAGATATGATAGTTTTTTGTTTTCAAATAATTAAGTTAATCATAGAGACTTGAAACTCTTCTATTCAAACACCAACTGATACAAATTTGTGTCTTATAACTTTATTTTCATCTCTAAGTTTAGAGCTGCTCTGCGTAATATGGTAACCACATGCCACAGGTGGCCACTGAACACCTAAAAGGTGGCTAGTCCAAATTAAGATATGCTGGAAGCATAAAATAGACCCTGGAATTCAAACACTTAAGGTAAAAAAAAGAAGGTACAACATCTCAATAATTTTTTAATATTGATTACATACTGAAATGATATTTTGGATATAATGGGTTAATTAAAAATATTATTAAAATGAATTTCACCTTTTTTTTTTACTTTTTAAAATGTGACTACTAGAAATTTTTAAATTATATATGTGGCCCATTTCTATTGGGTAGTGCTGACTTACAGGTAGGACTCTGAACAGTTTAAGGACATAGCTTATTAAATTAAAATTAAACTCATAAGGCACCCAAGTCTTGAACTGCAGTTAATTTCTTCCGCTTAGATTTTTTTCTAGATAACCAAATATCTTCCAAAAGACTGACATTCACGTGGAAAGAGTACAACAGACAAAAGGCACTGGTTTGTATTTAAGAAGAAAGGCCCATGTTCCTTAAGAAGAAATAGCTAGTAGGAAGGCAGGTAGGAAGTTAATTACAAAGACATGTCTATGGTCAGCTACTACTTTTATTGTTTCTCCATTGAGCAGGAATTGCTACAAATCTATGATGTTTCAACTTCAGTTTGGTCCTCTCAGACAGTTCTGCTGGGCTTTACAGGGACTCTCTCTGCACATAAACCCACTTAACCACTCCTCCTTTCGTACTACTTTGTATGCAGTTTTTTTTTTTTAAATTGTAATTTTTTTTATTGTGGTGAAAATATACATAATAAAATGTATGTCATCTCAACAATTTCTA
The DNA here is from genome assembly GCF_000243295.1 of Trichechus manatus latirostris. NCBI lineage: Eukaryota > Metazoa > Chordata > Mammalia > Sirenia > Trichechidae > Trichechus > Trichechus manatus. The sequence goes on from NW_004443984.1 coordinate 16,899,623, forward strand.
CATGTACAATTCAATGACATTGATTGCATTCTTCAAGTTGTGCAATTATTCTCACTACCTTTTCCAAATCATTCCACCACCATTAACGTAAAGTCAACGTGCTCTAAGCAAAAACTCCCCCTTTCCCCCTCCCTCCCACCCCTAGTAACCACTAATAATCTTTGGTTTTTATATATTTGCTTATTTCATTTAAGTGAGGTCATACAATATTTGTCCTTTACTGCAGTTTTATTTTCATGGGTATCCAACTATATTGTAATTACTTGTTTCTGTTTTTCCTCATAAGTCTAGAGAGGGTGCTGTGTGCAATGCTAAAAAGCTCCAAGCCACTGCTCTAATGATGGAAGCCACTAAAGGTTTAGTCATGTTTGCCCCCTACCACCCAGGACAGTGCTTGGGACACTGTGCGTGCTCAACAAAACTTTACTTTTAAAATCAGCCCTAGTTGCCTCCCTCTTACATTCCCTTTCAACTCCTAAGCACCTAACCCATCCTGGCTTCATACAAACAATAGACGGTTTTATATCACCAAGAAAATAAAATTTTCCTTCCTCTCCTCTATCTTAAACTGAATGAATGGCCTAGCTATTTCCTAAATCTAGACTCTTCTGTACTCTCATAAGACCCTCATAATGCTCCATCAATCATCTTTTCTCTTGAATCTTCAATATTTCTAGCCTCTGCCTCTGAGACAAATATACTCAAATTTGCCTAATCTTAAAATGTTTCGTTTAGCTTCCCTCCCATTCAAGCTATTGCTCCATCTGTTTTCTTCCTTCCATGGCCGTATCTTTTAAAAGAGTGGTAATGGCCACCTTCTCTTTTTCTGTTCACTGAAGGTACCAAAGGCACGTACGTACAGTAAACAATACAAGACAGGGATCGAAACAAAATGGTGACCCTCAACACTCATAGTCGGAAGTGACTGGAAACACAGGGGGACGTATTTAATGACAGCTGATAACTGGTGTCTGAGCACCTCCCTCAGATAAGCGGTAGCACAGGCAAAACTTGCTCTTGGCTGCAGGTATCCAAGAGACAGCATCTAGGGAAGAAAGCAAAAAACATCCAGAGTCCAAGGCAAAAGGTGAGAAACAAGACAGAAAGAGTTCTCTGAGCTAGAGAACATAGCTACCAGCGGTTCCTCGAGAGAAAAGACCAGGTAACCTGCTCCTGTAAAGATTATAGTTTAGGAAACCCTATGGGGCAGTTCTGCAATGTCCTATAGGATCACTATGAGTTGGAATCAACTTGACAGCACCGAACAACAACAGTAACAACAGTGTGCCAGGCACTGTTTATAGGGCACCTGTGGCTTTGCTGATGGGCAAGAAGGGAGAATCTCAGAGGATCTTGATCCTTAAATGCTGATTGTCTTAGTTATCTAGTGCTGCCATAACAGAAATACCACAAATGGATGTCTTTAACAAAGAGAAATGTATTCTCTCACACTCTAGGAGACTGGAAGTTGGAATTCAGGGTGCCAGCTCCAGGGGAAGGTTTTTTCTCTCTGTCGGCTCTGGGAAAGGTGCTTGTCATAAATCTTACCCTCCCCGTACTGCTTTCTTGGGGGTATGAGGTCCTCCTGTCTCTCTGCTGGCTTCTCTCTTTTATATCTCAAAAGAGACGGACTCAAGATACAACCTAATCTTACAGAATGCGTCCTGCCTCATTAACATAACTGCCTCTAACTTTGTCTCGTTAACATCATATAGGTAGAGTTTACAACACATAGGAAAATCACATCAGATGACAAAATGGTGGACAATCACACAATACTGGGAATCAGAGCCTAGCCAAGTTGACACACATTTTTGGGGGACACAATTAAATCCGTAACAGCTAATGAATCTACTAAAGAGTCACAGAGATAACAGAACAGGAATTCATTGCCTTGGTCTTTTTCTTATTCGTCAATAAGGTCACAACTCTCCTAAGTAACCAAAAGAAGAGTACAAAATGGACTTAGAATTGACCTTGGAACTTTAGAGAAGAAGATGAGAAAATAAAATTGGGAGATTGCTCCTTTCTCAAGATGCTTTAAACACACACACACACATACAAACTCACTCTAGAGATTCACAAGCAGTGGCCCTTCATGCTCAAAAGGGAGTGAAGCGTGTTGAAGCCATGCTTGTGCCATGGCTGTCATGTCAACTGCTGCATCCCCAGGGCTAAGGACAGGGCCTGGCACAGGGTTTGGACGTACACATGACAGTGCTAACTCTGGGAGTGACAACAGTTTTGTTGTGAGGCTGGAACTGACAGGTGTGGGTCTCCCTAGAGAGCCCAAGAATGAACCCAGAGTAGCTTTGGGAATAAATGACCAAAAAGATCGTTCAACAATTTGATTTGAAATCTCATATTTTCAAGAATGTGCTCCTTTCCATATGCTATCTCTTTAGCTGTATGTGCTAATAACTTTTCTTTTGTTGAGCGGTACCTGGTTTAGGGCCTTGCTGAAAATAATTTACCAGTTTTATATATTAAGTGCCAGATGATATAGTAGAAATTCTGACAAAGTATTCTAAGGTATTGTAATGTGTTCACATTACTATGTATGTGCACACAAATTCATAGTCTACATTTACTGTAAGGAGCCCTGGTGGTACAATAGTTAATGGCTTTGCGGGAGAAAAGACCTGGCAATCTGCTCCTGTAAAGATTACAGCCTAGGAAACTCTGTGCGGTAGTTCTACTCTGTCCTATTGGGTTGCTATGAGTCAGAATGGACTTGATGGCATGCGACAACATTTACTACCGGTATAATGGGGTTGAGATATCCATGTAGGAAAGCAACATAGTAAAGTGGAAACCAGAGAAGCTTTGGAGTCACACATTTGGTTCAAATTCTGGCTTCACTTATTAGCTGTGTGATCTTGGACAACTTCTCAGAGTCTTAATATCCTCATATGTAAACTGAGATAATAATGCCTAACTTGTAGGGTTCCCTCTTCCTCGTCACTTCCTTTCTTTATTGTTTCCTATTTACAAAACTTTACTTAGCACCAACTATGTGCCAGGTAGGAGCCATAATGGTACAATGGCTAAGCGCTAGCTGCTGACTGAAAGGTGGGTGGTTCGAACCCACCAATGGCTTGTTGGGAGAAAAGACCTGGCAATCTGCTCCCGTAAAGATGACAGCCTAGGAAACCCTACGGGGCAGTTCTACTCTGTCCCATAGGATCGCTATGAGTTGGAATCCACCTGACTAGCAACAACAACAACTACAATGTGCCAGGCACTGTTATAAGGGCTGGGGATGCAGCAGGGAATAAAATTTTTGGTCTTAGTGGAGTTTACATTCTAGTTGCATATACCCATTGCCATTGAGTCAATTCCGACTCATAGCAACCCTACAGGACAGAGTAGAACTTTCCCAAAGCATTTCCAAGAAGCAGCTGGGGGATTCGAACTGCCGACCTTTTGGGTAGCAGCTGTAGCTCACTGTAGCTCTTAACCACCAGGGTCCTCAGTTGCATAGACAATAAATAATATATACAAGTAAAACAGAAGTAGTAATAAATGTTCAGTAAGAAGTAAAGCAGGAAAGGAGGATTAGAAGTGTTGTTACACAAAGGATAAGGAAGGACACTAACTATATAATGATTAAAGGGTCAATACACCAGGAGGACATAACTATAATAAATATTTATGCACCCAAAGACAGGGCTCCAAAATACATAAAACAAACTCTAACAGCACTGAAAAGAGAGACAGACAGCTTGACAATAATAGTAGGAGACTTCAACACAGAAGTGTTGTTAGAGTGGAGCTGCAATTTTAGAGGGTGAAGGGGGCACCAGGGAAAGACTCCCTGAGAAAGAGACATCTGGATGAACATGTAGGTGAAAACCACATGGCTACAAAATGCTCCAGGAACACAGAATTGCTAGTGCAAAGACCCAGAAGCAGAGAGTTGAGAAACAGCAAGGGAGACAGCATGACAGGAGCTGAATGAGTGAGGTGAAGAACAGTATGAGGTCACAAAAGTACTGGGGGAGGCAGACCACGGTGGGCCTTATAAATCACTGTTCAGACTTTAATTTTTACTTGGAGCGAGACTGGAAGCCATTGGAGGGGTGTGAGCCAAGGAATGGCACAATCTGAGTTATGTTTTGGCAGGATCATGATCACTCCAGTTGCTGTATCAAGAATAGATGTGAGTCAGGGAAACAAGGGTGGAAGCAGGGGTAGCAGTTAGAAGGCCAACAATGATGACTTGAACTAGTATGGTAGCAGTGGAAGGAGAAGAAAGGGTCACATTTTGGGTATATTTTGATGGTATGGCTACAGGCTTTGCTGATGAACTGGATACGTGACATGACAGAAAGGAGTCAAGGATGACTCTGAGGTATTTGAGCAACTGGAAGAAAGGAGAATAGAGAAGGATAGTTAAAAAGGCACACAGCACCTAGCTTTGTGCCTGGCACACAGGGAACAATCAAATATTAGTTCTTCTTTACATTTCAAAATTTCAGTTTTGATTCAGATCTTGGGCATCCATAATGTGTTTAGTCAGTCTATACTAAAGCTAGGAAATATGTGTAGAGAAGAAATTCAAATGAGAATATATTCAGCAGTTGGTTCTATTGTGCAAATATTCCAACATTTGTTAACTTCCTCCAAACAATGGAACTCCTCTGATTCTATACTTCTTCATCTGCAGAGATGAGAAGGTAAGATGCCAATCTTCACATGGTCAGTGAGGGCTGTATGCAGAACCTTGCCTTCCCTACTGAACAGAGAAGGATCCATGGAAAAGAACTCAAGAAAATTTTAAAGAAACAGCATGCTGTGTTATACATTATAAATTTCTCCAACTCCTATAAAACGGACTCAGTCTACCAAGTTCAGGACACAAGTGATGACCCATGAATGCTCAAGTTTTAGGGGATGGGGCGGTGAAGTAACTACAGGTCATGCACCAAGGTGTGTCGAACAGCCAGGGAGAGGAGATGCTAATCTAAGTTCAATCTTGAGATTCAAAGCACCCAACTTGTCTCCCATCCCAAGAGCTATGGCAAATGCCATTCAGCACTGTGATTCTGAGTGCAGGAAAAACTTTAAGAAGTCAACAGGAAACCTATCTGACCTTAGCCTAAAAAAACACTTGCAGGGAAAAACAAAACAAAACAAAACAGTAGTCATTCCTTCCTCAGGGTAGAAGTCCCCTTTTAATCCACACATGAAAAACTAGAAGCTTACAGCTGCTAAGTCCAGGTCACTATTTAAAAGAGTGCTCCCCTGACGCAGAGGCAGACAAAAAGAATTTGATTCTTTGGACACTCTTAACTGCCTTGAGTGGAAATGGGAAATGAGAGTGTCTTAGTTATCTAATGTTGCTATAATAGAAATGGGTGGCCTTAACAAACAGGAATTTATTTTCTTACAGTTTAGGAGGCTAGAAGTCTGAATTCATGGTGCCAGCTCTAGGGGAAGGCTTTCTCTCTCTGTTGGCTCTAGGGGAAAGTCCTTGTCTCTTTTGGACTTCTGTTCCTGGGCAATCTTCATGTGGCTTGGCATCTCTCTTCCCCCATCTCTGCTTCTTGCTTGTTTGTTTAATCTCTTTCATATCTCAAGAGATTGTCCTAAAACACACTCTACACTAATACCGTCTCATTGACATAACAAAGAAACTCGATTCCCAAATGGGATTATAATCACAGGTATAGGGGTTAGGATTCACAACACATAACTTTGGGGGACACAATTCAATCCATAACAGAGGGATTTCCAGAGAAAAATCTTCTGATTGGAGTGGATAGGGCTGGGGATGCAAAGACCATGAAACATGTTTCTATATAGGATGTGCTCCTCCCTCTAAAATTTAGGTCATACCCAATTTGTCTAAAGAAAATGCAAAAGAGTTTAATGAGCCTATCAAACAGGGGTGAGATAATTCCCCAAAACACAGTTTGAGGATCAATGGCAAACACTCCATCTGGCAAGTTCCAAATAATGCAGAAAAGCACAGTTGTAGAATGAACCAGCTACCTCCCTTCTTCCTGCCTTTCTATTCCAGTTGTTTTAAGTGAGATCTAAAGGGTTTCTTTTCCTGGAACAAGACCCTGAGTTTGTTTGCTCTGGGCTTTAGGGAGGGTGATTTTCTGCTCTATCTAGATGGAGATATTGGGTTAATGGGAAATGCCGGACGCAGCTCATGACTTAGTACTAGACTGAGTCAGCCTGGCCAGAAAGAACAGTTCGGCTGAATTTGGAATCTGTCTGCTGCAAACACGCAAGTCAGATTCCCTCCTCCCTTGTGGGGATGGGGGGGTGCTATTGTTCTTGTTTGTTTTAGTTTCCTCTGTGAAAGGCATAACTGCTCTGCCCACATACAAAAAAATACTTGCAACAAAATAATACTCAACATTTTTTATATGCAGATGATGGTTATATCATGACAACAATCCTGGACTTAAAAAAAAAAAAGTGGTAACTTCAGTCAGGTGTCTTCCCCTTTAAATTCACTTATAATTGGCAAGAGGAAAAGGAGAAACAAAGGGATATAAAACGGTAGGCCACTCTTTTCCAGAATATACCCGTTGATCAAGTGATGTGTTTTCTTGTCCCTGTGCCCCAGCCCCCAAGCTCTGGTAAGACTGGGCCACCTCCTCACACCTGCTTCACACCCTGATGCTTCCTCCTGCTTGGGCTGCTCCTCCTGGCCTCACCCCCTTTCCTCGTCCACATGGCAGACACCACCTTGGACTTCAAGACTCAGCACAGGCATTCCTTCCTGCCTGCAGACTTTCCTCGCCTGGGTAGATAAGTCTGCCCCTTCTCTGGTGCCCCCAGAGGACATGCACAAACTTCTGTCCTGGCACCTGGGTCACTTTCTTGCATGTATTTGTTTACAGGACCTTTTCCCCTGCTGGACTGTGACCCTAGGAGGAGAAGACCTTGTTTTACTCTTGTTTGCTTCCCCTGTGCCTACCACAGAGCCTTGCATTTTTAGTTGTCCATATACAGTTATACACTTAATGTGTAGATACAAGAAATAACAGGCTTATTAAAATTGAGTTATACTTTTTTGCATAAATTTCTATATTTAGTCAGCTATATGTATGGAGCTAGAACAAAGTTAAAACGCCTTCCCTAAGTGTCCAGAAGGTTCCCCACACTCGACTAACCTAAAGGTTGATGGTTTGAACCTACCCAGGGATGCCAAGGAAGGCCTAGCTATCTGCTTCCATAAATATTACAGCTGAGAAAACCCTATGAAGCAGTTCTACTCTGTAACACATGGGGTTGCCATGAGTCGGAATCCACTCGACGGCAATGGGTTAAGTGTCTCGAACAGGGTTATAACAATTTACCGGTTCCCGGCAACACCCTTTGGCTTGGATGGTATAGAGTCTATGAAAGAGCTAATTATACAACAGAGGTTACTACTGGAAATGACTTTAAATTGTGACTCAGATTCTCTGCACCCCCTTGAGAATTCAGCCTTACATGGTTAATTTCTGCAAATATGATACTGCAGAGGGGTCTAAGAATAAAGCCCACAGAGAGTCAAGAGAGTGCAACTTTTGCATTTGGGGTTAAGCACCCAGGCTGTGAGTGACAGAATCTAGGTTCCTACCCTGGCTCTCTGTAACCCTGGGCAAGTTACTTAACTTCTCTATGACTCAATTTCCTTGTTTATAAACTAGGACTAGCACTTCATGGGGCTGTTGTGAGGATTGTTATTGTTAGGTGCTGTTGAGTCAGTTCCAATTCAGCGACCCCATGTACAACAGAACGAAACACCGCCAGGTCCTGCGCCACCCTCACAATTGTTGCTATGCTTGAGCCCACTGTTGCAGCCACTGTGTCAACCCATCTCATTGAGGGTCTTCCTCTTTTTCGCTGACCATCTACTTAGTGAGGATTAAACAAGTTAATTCATGTAAAGACTCACAACAGTACATGGCACATGCACACGGTGAAACAGTCAATAAATATTAGCTGGTAACATTTTCAAAGATACATGTTCAGCTAGTAGTTTAAATTCAAAATTCCCTTCAATTGTGCAAACAATATCCATGGCTATCTCATGTTTTCTGTATAGCAATACTGAGGAATTAAGAAAAATACAATTAGCACATTTAAAACTTACAGTAAGAATACACTACATGTTCCAAGTGGTCAAGCTAATTTCTCCAAAGTAACTACGCATTTCACAAACTGCACGACAGCGGACAAGTCTCCTGGTCAGTTCTGACCACAGATTATGGGAGACAAAGCCCAAGGAAATACAAAATTAACATTGTTTTTATTTCTTATCGGAACACAGACAAAACCAGATACACCACCAGTCCAGAAGAAAGGAAACAGGTTGTTGGCTTTTAATTGGAATTTCCTAGGATTGTTACCATGTAGTACAAGGTTAATCTTTGCACACAGCCAAGCTTATGTGAAATGTATCAGAAATGATATAACAAAGGCTTGGGTTTATCTGTGAACAAAACTACTTTTAAAAAATGTATCAATGTCTCACAGATTAAGAAAATACCAGAGATTTAAAAGTACCCTAGGCCTATAAATAATCTACTGCTTGTTTGGGGTGGGAGTGGGGGTATCCAGGCTAAACAGTCAAACAAAAGAGCCAGTAAATCAAACATTTTCAGGTGAATTTTTCCTGAAGTGGATGTGAATGTCATATGAATTATTATGCTAATACTACACAGTATCTTCAAGATAGTACATGTTTCATCTGACATTTCAAACCATAACACCACCCTCCACCACTACCTTCTCAGCAACTAATACTTACCAGCACTTACTATGTATTAACTTATTTAACTCTCCCAGCAGCATCCCCACAGTAAGTGGATTTTCCAAGCAAAAGGGGAACCCCTAGAACACACCACAAGTAGGTACTTTTGCCTAGATGTTCAAAGTTGGGGAAAAGTACAAACTTCAAGCAGCTGACTTACGGTATTTCAAGAACAGGACGTTTCCAGGGAAAACGTGGGAAAATATATCTTTGGTGGTGTATGTAATTCCCTAAAAGTAGCAGCTAAAACCAATATAGTATCCGTCAGAATGACAATTTAAGATTAGACATAACCAAATGTTCAGACTCTTTAATTTGTTTTCTCCTGTTTTGAGAGAAAAGAGAGGGATAAGGAATGTGCTAGAAATTTGGGGAATGCTTTCCAAACCTCTCTCTCTACACACACACACAGACTTCCTGCTCCTCTTTGTTAAAGGCCTTTAATTAGCTCACATCCTACGCTGACTGGGGCTCCCTAATCCATTCCGACACCGGCCTGGTGGCTGGGCACAAGGTCTAAGTAGGCCCTGATTAGCTGGGGATCCCAGCGGATCCCCTGCTGCTCTTATCTCCACAGATGCCTGACGAGTTTGGTATCTTCCCTCCAAACCCTCCTGGGAAGCTACCCCAGCAGGTGCCCACTGGCAATAGTTTTGTGTTACAGGCCTGAATGAATGATCCCTGCAGGAGCTGCCGACTGTTTTCACAGACACAGAAGGCAGTCAAAAGTCCACCGCGTGAACTTGGAATGACCCCAGCTGCAGAGTCACTGGCGGGTTCATCGGGAGGGCAGGCATGCTTTATTAAACAACTAATACTCTTCACAGATAACTTTCCGAAACAGCAAAAGCGTTAACTCTTTGCAATCTTGCTCTGACAAAACACCTCAGATGCAGAGGGGCTCCGCTGCGTGATTTAGGGTTTGAACCCAAATGAGGAATTTGAGACAGAAAGATGTTGCAATCAGGGAATAAGATTTCATCTGGCCCGGAGAAGGGTCAGTACTCAGGAACCATTTGGCCCACTGTTTTGTTAAAGTGTTCCAGATTAAAGTAAAAAGGCAAAAAGCAAAGGTTTCAAGCACCTACTCTAGTGAGGACGGTACCGGTGGGGAGTTGGCCTGACCAGAGCAGTGTTTGTGCAGGCTGACCCTATGGCAACCCCAAAAATGCAAGGGCCTAGGCTGTACTGCTCACTCTGCCCACACCTGTCCACCAACTCAGACACTTGGGGACCCTCCAGAGACTTACTCTTCACATCAGGAGAGAAAAAGGTGACAGGGCTGTAGGGATCCAATTGTCCAAACCAACATCACCTATCAGGGTTAGCTTGGAAGTCATTTTGTTGGCAGCAGCCAGAGGCCGTGCAGCTTGTTCATTTTTTGAAGGAGGACTCAGAAAAGGTACAAAGTTCAGATCAAAGTGTTCTCTTATAATCAAGCACAAAGCCATCAAGTTCATTCAGGCTTGCTGGACCACTGAACACATTCATACTTGCAGTATGCACCAGGAGAGAGGTATGGTAAGCAGCCATTTCTTCCCTAGGGTCAGAATCAGTGCAATTTTTTTTTTTTTTAAACCCACATAGACTTTAAAAGAAACCCAGTGACAACTATTATAGTAACATCTAGATAAACATTTGGGGAAATACTACAAATTCATTTTAATTAACAAAGTTACATTAATTTTGGCCTCAAACACCATGTGTCTATCAATATTTTATCTCTACTTCATTTTACCATCTGCCCTCTGAATCTAAGTATGAAGGGGTTCCCTGACTTTTTTAGCGGGGAGAGGGGAGTCTTGTTTTGTTCTCAGATGGGCTGCAGTTCTGCCTGGGTTTCCTGGTTGAGTGAGATACTGCTGAAGGACCAGTGACGTGAGGCGCATGAAGAGAGCCACAACACCCAGCTGCTCAGGTAAGCTGACCCTTATACAATACAGACTGGTTCAGCTCAATAAACACTTGAAGGCTTTCTATCTACCATGCCCAGTGCTTGGGGTTAAAAATACCAAGATGAATATGCCTAGTCTGTTGTCCTCAAGGAGCTCAGTCTAGTGTGGGAGACAGACATATAAACAGATAATATCACCATAAAGAATGCTGGAAAAATGTACACAACATCAGGGCTCTGGCACCACTACTTTTTTCTCTCTCCCTTGCCTCTAACAGGACAAGAAGCAGGTTCCCACAAGTGGCTGACCCAGTCTTAATGACAATATTTTGATGGCCTAAGGCATGTGGGATTCTGGTAGCAACAACCATCTTAATACTCATGTGTGGAAACTAATTTTTAATCATCTCTCCAGTTCCTCAGAGAGGTGTGGCTGAGTGATGAGTACTAGATTTGTAGCCAGAAGCTTGAGTTTTAGAGCTGATTGTGCAACTATTTAGCTGTGAGAAGCTTACTAGGTCTCAGTTTCTCCATTGGTTAATTTAGAGGGTTAAAAACTGATCTTAAAGCTCTTTCCCAGAATGGCTCTCCTAAGAGTTTCTACTAAAGTATCAGGGATTATGTTGAGGCTCCAAGCCTGGGAAGAGCTGGCTCTGGCATGTTTGGCTGAAATAAGTGATAACAGTATCAGGTTTGACACATCTCTTAGAAACAATACAAGACAGACTTGAATGGAAATGCAGAGGTTAGCAAGTTTAAGTTACCATATGCAATATTATTAGAACTAGGCTTCTCACAGAACTTAATTTTTTTTCCATGATGTGTCAACATTCTCTTTAATTGCATTCTGGTTGTTCTGTTTCCAGTACTCTAGTGTCCCTGCCCCTTTATCTTCTCATCTTTGCTTTAGAATAATTGTTGATCTTTTGGTCTCATATAGAGGATTTTATAATGGAGCACCATACTCATGGGTAATATCCTTTATTTTTGTGTGCCAATCTGTTATTTCACTAAAAGGTGATCTTAAGGGATAGTTTCAGTTGAAGATTTAAAGAGTATCTCAGGGAGACAGTCTCAGAGAGTTCTCTAGTCGCAACTGGTCTGTAAGTCTAGACTTCTTAAGAATTTCAGTCCTTGGACTGTGGGGCATAAAGTGATACTCGTGAGGAGTGTGCCTCTTAGCTCAAGTAGATACAAGAGACTAAACTGGCAGGTTCTGTCCGGAGGTGAGATGGGAAGGCAGAGAGGGTTAGGAGCTGGTTGAATAGACATGGGGCATCAGGGGTGGAAAGCATGAGTGTGCTGTCACAGTATGGGGAGAGCAATTAGAGTCACATAACAATGTATGGATAAATTTTTGTATGGGAAAAAATAAAAAAAGAATTTGAGTCCTGTGTTTTTCTCCTATTCTATCAGGGTCTATTTATTGTGGCCCTAATTAGAATGGTTGGTAGTGGTAGCCAGGCACCATCCAGTTCTTTTGGTCTCAGAGTAGATGAGGCTGTGGCTCGTGTAGGCTATTAGCCCTATAGACTAGTAGTCTCTTCTATGAGACTCGCAAGCTTTTAAGACCCCAGAAGCTACTCACCTCCCTAGGATGTAGAACATGAACTTGGTGAAGTATATTATGCCAATTGACTGAGTTGTCCCATAAGACTAAGGTCCTAAACCTTCAAATCCAGAAAACCAATCCTGCAAGGTGAGAACTTAATTTTGTTTTAATAAAACTAAAGTTAGCTTAACCATTGTGCCACCAGAGCTCTTCAATTTGTCTTGCTGATCTATTTTTAAACAAACTATTTTGTAGCAATCCTAAGACTTTACTTGCTGATGCTATTGGACACAAAATCCAAAAAGGTAGGTAACATTCTCAAGACACAGGCTGTTGAATTTATCTGGCTTTGCCCCTTTTAAGAATCCCTGGGTGGCACAAAAAAGAACCCTGGTGTCACAGTGGTTATGTGCTCAGCTGCTAACTGAAAGGCGGGCAGTTCAAACCTACCAGCTATTCCACGGTAGAAAGATGCAGCAATCTGCTTCCGTAAAAATTACAACCTTGGAAACCCTATAGGGCAGCCTACTCTGTCCTATAGGGTGACTATGAGTCAGAATCGACTCAACAGCAATGGGTTTGGTTTTTTTGTTTGTTTGTTTGGGTGGCACAAACAGTTAAGCGCTTGGCTGCTAAATGAAAGGTGGGCAATTCAAACCTAACCAGAGGTGCTGCAGAAGAAGGCCTGGCAATCTGCATCCCAAAGGTCACAGCCATGAAAATCCTATGCAGCACAGTTCTACTCTGCATCACATGGGGTTGCCATGAGTTGGAAATGACTCCATGGCAACTTTTTTTTTTTTTTGCCCCTTCTGCTTGTTTCTCAGTGTTTGTGTGACTGGAGATTTGCCTGTCCAGTGGAGATTTTAGAACCAACCATTTACACAACCTATCATGGATGCCGGAAAAGTAAGGCCCTCTCTTGGAAATAAGATTTTTGACAGCTGTTTCCCAATCTCAGAATGTTCCACGTGCCTCCTCTGAGAAGGCTTAGTCTGGAAGGAAAAGGAGTGGGCTTAGGAGGGGGCACCAAGCCCTGGTTCCAACACTGACCGCATGGTCTTGGCAAAACCATTTAACCCATGTGACTTAATTTCCAATCTCCAAAAAGGAAGTGATTATCACACCTGCCCTGTGGCCCTACTGGGATGTTGCAAGATTAAACTATCTCATGACATGAAAGTGCTTTAATTCCTGAGGGAAGGAAAGGTCTTTCTACAGCAGAAATGTGGTCTGTGGGAAAGAACGTGGGGTTGTAAAGGAAGCCTGGGCTCCCATCCTCTTCTATAAGTTCCTAGTTTGACTCTCCAGAAGTCAATTACCTTCACTGTGACTCAGTCAAATGGGGATAATACGTGCACTCTTTAATGTGTAAATCTGTGCAGATCAAATGATAACAGGAGCATGTTAAAGCTTAAATTTCTATATTACAAGGAGCTATTAGCACCTCTTCTTTCAACTAACTTTGGCAATATCCTTGTCAATTTTCAAATTACCAGTAAAGAGAAAACAACCCTCTGGCCACAATGTCCTACTTTGACACATTACAAAGACAACAAATCTGAACAATGGGCTGTTTTTAGAGATGTGTTCTGCTTAATTTGCATTTCAGTGAAAACACTGAAAGTTACAGCTTTCAAACCAAAGTGTTATATAAATTCAAATTCACAGCTTGCAGGAAATGTTTATGTATTTTTCTCTAATAAAGCAAACATTTCCCCATACATATTATCTGAATTTATTATTATTAGATTAAGAGTGGCTGGGTTTTCCCTTCTTTCCTCTGTAATGGTTTCCCAAGGCTTCCTGATGCCTTAAGCTAAGCCTGGGTCTGCTCCAATAATACAGGCCTGGCCTCATTAGATCCAAGTCAGTATCTAAGAAGCCCCCACTAGAAGCCAGGGTTGCACTCGATACAAGTGATAGAGGAGAGGATAAGAAGAAATAGGATCTGGAAGGTCAATGTCCTTTTCTACCCCATATTTCTACAGCATGATCTCATGTGCCTGACTAGGAAATTTCCTTGTTCTTCAAAATGGAACCGGGGGGCTTCCCCCCATGGTGTTTGGTAGAAAAGGAAAAGCCATATTCCCGTCTACCTGCCTGAGGTAAGCATGGTGTGTCTTTGCTATATTATTTACTGACCAACTGTGCCTCCAAGTCACCACATTGGACATGGAGAGGAAGTCTTCTGGTGAACCTCCCTTAAGAGCTAGGCCTGGGCATGCCATCGTCTGGCTATGAGGAAACCCAAGGAAAAGCCAGGCTCTCACCCACTTCTGCAAGTACCTTCCTCTTTCTTCTGTGGTCTCTCTTATGAGTGATCCCACCTGCCCCCTAACACCACAGAAAATATTTAATGAAATATGATATAAGCCTATTTTTTTCTTCCGACCACCCTCCACACCACAAAAATTCTCCAAGAACTGTTCCCATCACACAGTCTGTTTCTTTGTGAGCTCCCAAATATATGATTCCCAAATACCCTCCTTAGATAGTTCCACGTGGTTAATGAATGACTCAATAAACCTCTAAAAGAGAAAGATATGTTTTTCTCCACCTCTGTTCTCCGGACACCGCCCCCCCCCCCGCCCCCTACCCAGGGAAGGACATGTTAAAAAAGCTTATAGACAACAATGACAGTAGATAACCCAACTATGATATGGAGAAGGCATCAGTACTATTCTATATAGTACCTGGTGATATACAAGAAGAAGTACTGTCCAGAAATGTTCTAGGAGTCAGGAAACATAGGAAGAAAACCCAAGCTCTATTAGTTTGTTTGGCCGTTTTAGGCAAATCATTTACTTCCACTGTGCCTCAGTTTCTTCATCCAAAAAACGGTAGTAATGATAATAAAAATGACACCTGCCTGCTTTAAGGTTTATACAAAAGATCAGAGATATATAAATGCTTTATCAACACTAAAAAGTAATAGAAATATAAAGTAGTAGTAGTAGTAGTAGTAGTATTCCAATAAGGGATGATTAAAGTCTAATAAATTAATCTTATTTCTCCTTCCCTCTAAGAAGCAAACCACAGAACAATAGAACTAACCCTAAAACTTTCAGGAACAACATACTATCCCCAGTGTTCTCCATCTGGCTTCTTAACTTAAGTAATGGAATCACTAGGCATCTGAAAGCTAATCTGCTAGTAGAACTCAAGAGGGGGGGGAAAATCTCTACAAAATCTAAGAAGCCAAGTGGAAAGAGGTCAAGGCAAGAAAAGGACTATTGGGACGAATTTATTTATTTTCTTTACCTTCTCAATCTCTTCTCTTGTTATGGGTCTGTTCAGATTTTCAACATCACTTTGTGATAGTTTGGGTAGGTAGTGTGTTTCTAGAAATTTATCCATTTCCTCTAGGTTTTCAAATTTGTTGGAGTATAGTATTTCATAATACTCTGTTATGATCCATTTTATTTCAGTTGGGTCGGTTGTAATGTCCCCCATTTCATTTCTTATTTGGGTTACTTGCTTC
>NW_004443984.1:16921404-16949623 GCF_000243295.1 Trichechus manatus latirostris
ACCGTTTCAAACCTGCTCCTCAGCCCTTCTATGACACTGTCCATTTCTGTAAACTTGTTGTTTATCTTTTGGATTTCTAATTGTTTTTGTATGATTTCTTGTTGTCAATTCATTTTGGTATTTTGTTCCTGCATTATTTTTCTGAATTCTTCCATTTTTTTGTCTGTATTTTCCATGAATTTGTCTGCCTTTTCCATAAGTTCATCTATTTTTTCCTCATTTTTGTCTGCTTTTTGCTTCAACTCTTGGATAGCTCTGAATATTAGAGATTTGAATCCCCTATCCGATAGTTCTAGTGCCTTTTCTTCTACTGGAAAGTCATCCGGTGTTTTATTTTGGACGCCTACTGGAACCATCCTGTCCTGTTTATGTAAATATTTTGATATTGTCCGCTGTCTTCGGGGCATTCGGTAGTTATTTTCCTGGTTTATGGATTGTAGATTTGTTTGTTTCATCCTGCTTTTTTGTTTTATTTGGGTCTGAGCAGGCGGGATGTGTGTTCTTTGTTGTTTGCTCATCTTTGGGCACAATACTTTCACCTCCTTCTCCAGTTGTCAGGGTCAGTCACTTAAATATGGTACAGCAGGGCAGGTCTAGCTGAAGAGGAGTTGCTGGGATGGGTTGTTTGTGGCACTTAATATGGCCACCAGGGCAGGCTGGTAATCAGTGCAGGGCAGATTCTGGTAGGCCATGCCTGGGCTGCTCGGTGGTCTGATGTTCAGCGTATGGTGCAGGTAGGCAGGATGGAGGGGAGAGATTGTGATGTATGGAAGTAAGATGGGTATGGGAGAGAGAAGAGAGGAATGGGAGCCAAAAACATAGAAACAAACAAAAAAAAAAACTGCTGGGGAACTTGCCGTTGGAGTGGAGAGATGAGAGACTATGAAATGGAGAAAAAACAAAAAGGAGAAGAAGAAAGAAAAGAAAAAAAATGAATAAATAAAAATTAGAAAGAAGGAAGAAAAGCAAAGCTCCCAGGGATCCCTCTGGTGTGGCTGGGAGGTCTGGGGAAGTTGCTTCCAGGCCATGAAGTACATCCTGGCTAGAAGGGGTAGAGGTATCACTCAGCGCCAGGTATTCAGGGGACAGGAAGAGAGAGATGAGAAACTGAGTAATGAAGAAAGACAAAAAGGGAAAAAGAGGGAGAAGAAAACAAAACAAACAAAGAATTAAAAAAAAAAAAAAAGAACAAGAAAGCCCCCCAAACAAAAACAGAAAAAAAGGCGCCCCCCCCCAAAAACAAGAAAAATGCGCTCGGGGATCCCTCTTCGTATCTGCGCAAACTGAGGGGGTAGGTCCCAAGCCGTGCAGTACTGCCCAGCTAGAACAGGCTCTCAGTTTGAGAAAAGAAAAAGAAAACAAACGAACAATTCAAAACAAACAAACAAAAAAGCCCTGGGATCCCACCAGTGTGGCAGCACGGGCCGGGAAGCAGTTTCACATTCGAGCAGCGTTTCACAGCCTTTCAGGAAGAAGCAAAGATGGCACACGGAGCCAGATATTTGACAGAAAGGAGGGGGAGATGGTGAGAGGTAAGGAAGAAATCTAAAGAAGCGGAAAAAAGCAACAGGAGCAGCCAACAAATGGCCCTTAGGGAGATGGCCAGTGCAGCCGGGAGGAATCCAAGTGACACCTGAGTGATGGTGGTGCTTCCCGGCCAAGAGACTGGCCGCAGGAAGCAGAGCAGGCCAACTAGGGGTGAAGAAGGGTGGGGGGTGGGAAAGCGTATATCGCTGGTTACTGGTTGTTCTTTCTCCTGCTGAGAGCTCCGTGAAGCTGCTTCTTGTACTCCCTGTTCGCTGGTCTCTGATAGGAGTCCGAGATGGTGGATCCGTGCTGCGTTAGCTGATTGGTGACCTCTGCATGTATCTCTCTTCACTCTCTGTTCTCTGTCGGTTTCTTATTCCATTTGGTGCTTGGCTGAGTTCTTTATCTCTTCATTTGATGCTTAGGGTTTCAGGATTGCCATTTTCACTGTTTGGCTTAGTTTTTCGGATCTTTGCTGTGGAAGGACGGTATGGTGCTTCTGCCTATAATGCCATGTTGTCCGTAATTCCCCAAGAATTTATTTATTTTCTGATGTCAATAGATAGTAGAAGGCCAACTCCCCCTAATTTCATATACTCTGTGTTGAAAATCAAATATTATTATTTTTAAGTGGCATACTAATTGCTTACCAAAAAAAACCAAAACTGTTGCCACTGAGTCGATTCCAACTCTTTCAATCCTCTTCTCCCATTTTAACCCTTTTATATTAGATTAGGGAATCCCAATAAGTAAAGATTAACTCAGAAAACCTACAAATTACAAGTGGAAAATTTCAAGTTCCACCACAGAGAAGTTAAAGTTGAGAATGAATGGAAAACTGCTTGGGCTTCATTTTTAAACGATGTTGCTTCCAATGGTTTGTCTTTCAGCATGTAAAAGCTGCATGGGAGGCGGGGGGAAATACAGGATTTAGAGTCAGGCAGATCCCCAAATTAACTTTTTCCAAAAAACTACTGGCTCCAACATTTACTAAGAAACCTCAGGAAGTTAACTGACCATTCTCGTTTTCCTCATTTGAAAATGGGGATAATACTTCCCTCATTAGATTATTGGATGTGAAAGATAAATAAGACAGTATGTGTAAAGTTCCTAGCCCAGTATTTGACACACAGTAGTTATTCAATTGGTTCGAACCTACCAGCTGCTCTGTGGGAGAAAGGTGTGGAAGTCTGCTTCTGTAAAGATTTATAGCCTTAGAAACTCTATGGGGCAGTTCTACTCTGTCCTATAGGGTTGCTATGAATCGAGATCAGTTCAGTGGCAGTGGGTTTGGTTTGGTTTCGGTTAGTTACTCAATAAATGACAGCTACGTTACCTATATAACCAAAGAATTCCCTCTTTCTCCAAGAAAACACTATGAAGAATATTGAAATGCAGAAAAGGGATGTACTAGCTCAGCCCTGGAGGTAGCCAGCCAACCTAAGAAAGCTTGAACGTGTTATTCTTTTAGTAACCATGTTTACACTAGGCTAGAAAACCACTACTCTTTGGGGGACACAAACATATTCTGTCTTTTTAATTTAGCAATTGAACATACTTTCCCACTACATATACTGCAGTTTTGGAAGACAAAGTGAATTCCTCTGAAACATGAGATGTTCAGGTCTAAGAAGATAACTTAAGGACCGGACTTTTAACTAAAATACTATTAGGAAATGAAAACAAGTTTTGAACTTTCCCAGTCTTTCTGACCCCAAAATAGGGCTGCAATGGTGATATCACCCCCTGCTACTTTACTTCTGGAAATGGGGCTGCTTAATTACAGTGGAAGCAGGGAGAGAAGCTCAACCCCATTCACCTGGCTCAACTCCATTCAATAAGGCTGCTGAAACAGTAGGTGGACTAGCTGTGAATACTGGTCACTCAATTAATTCTCAAGCCACCACCCCTCCCACACAATACAAATTTCTGATCCTCACAGATACTTGAGATTTGCCCAAGTTAAGATGGGTCACTGATGTGTCATTCCACATCTAAAATTTGCCTCTAACCAAAAAGAGCTCAGACTAAGAATATTGTTTTAGTATTCAGAGGAAAATAAAACAAAAACTAGTGCCAAAAATTTGAATCATATCTCTATATCCAGCAACTTGACAGTACCTCCTCTTGACTGGAAAATAAATCCCACGGGTGACTTATTTAGAATCAAAGTCTTTTTGAAAATAGAAAACCTACATTCTCCAAGGGATAGATCACTGTCTGAAGTAAATTTTATTTAACCTAAAGTTGTGTGCCAACTTAAATACACAAAAACCCCAATGCTTGTAAGCAGGCATTCACCTATTACTTGCTTGTTGGTACATGGAAAAGCTATTATGGGGATAATCGGCTCAACTATAAAATGGAGCAGTCATACATAATGACAAAAACAGATACGAGCCATAAATTGCTTTTTCCCCCTTCAGAATTCAGGCAGGCACTCACTCAGTGCATTCTTTTGTGTGAAGATAAAACTTTCACCTTGAATAAACAGTGCTTTTAGTCTTGTTTCAGCCTTCTAAATACACTGCCTGTAAAACACACACAAACAAATGCTGTTTCTTAAACAAAAGGCAGATGGACCCCACCGACCTCAGCAAGGTCACGGTCTGGTCTACATGAGAGGAGGCTGGCTAATGGCAGGGCTGGCTCGGCATCTCTGGGGGAAGGGACAGGGAAGTCACTGCCACTGGGCTGCTGCTATGTCCCAGATCTGTTTCCTGGACACAAAAGGCTGGTGAAAGGTTCTCTTGGAAGGGAAGTGGCTTATCCATACACTGTTGTCCCAAATAGGGGCTGAAGAAATAGAACAAAATATTATCTTAAAGTTCTAGCTAGGTTTTCCACTGAACTATCTAAATGGTCTGAATTTCCTTCTCCTCTCTCTTTCTCTCAGACTCCTTGTGTCTCTGTGTCTGTCTGTATTCTCACTTTCTCTTTATCTTGCTTGTTTTTATCTTCAGATGGTTTTCCTAAAAGCTATCAAAGTTCACTCTGAGGCCAGGGGGGACTTTCGGGTTATTTTTTGTTTTTCTTGTTGTTGTTTTTATTTTTTAATATATAGAGGAATGTCTAGAATAAATATAGCAGTTAGCGATATCTCAAAAATGGAACTAAAATTGAGAACTGAGAGGCTAGTGCAGAAGGGTCAGGTTCTGGCTCTGCAGTTATAAGCTGGCTGACCTTGAGGAAGTTACCTTACCTCTCTGGGCCTCGATTTCTTCATTTATATAAAGGGGCTAACAATGCCTAGCCTATCTACTGACCAAGTTATTTGATGATTAAATGAAATTACATGAATAAAACCATGTTTGAAATCACCAAGATTCTCACTGCCCACAAAGGAGGTGGTGATGGTTGTGGCCAAAACTAACACAAGAATGACCACAATCACCACTATTTCCCAAGGGCCTGCTCTGTGACACAGGTGAGCTGATGGCAGTCATCTCACCAGCTTATAAAGTGATGTCAAATAATGTTGTTGTTTTTAGGTGCTATCAAATCCATTCCAGCCCATAACAAACCCATGTACAACAGAAGGAAACAATGCCAGGTCTTGTACCATCCCCACAATCATTGCCATGTTTGAGCCCAATATTGTAGCCACTGTGTCAATTTATCTTTTTGAGGGTCTTCCTCTTCTGACGTCAAATAATAAACTTCCAATAAGAAGCAAGCAGTAATTAATTTTTTTTATATTCTCTGCAGTGCCTGGAATAAAGCCTTACACACACAAAGGAAAAACATCATACAGGGAAAAAACATGCGCTTTAGAATTATCTGTATGGATTCGTTTCAAATCCAACCCTGCCATTTCTAGTTGGGTGGTCTTGAAAATTTTACTTCTCTAATTTCTTGATTTGCAAAATAGTGGTAATGTATATAAAGGGTCTAGCACAACGCTTAACAAACAGCAGGTATGCAATAAATGTATATAAATTAGTATGCCTTCCATAATGAAGCAGGATGCTTTGACCCTGTACCTACACCTTTGTCTTACTAATGCCCTTTGTGCCAAGAAGTAATACAAATCCAATGGGTTTATATCCAATTCATAACAAGCATAACTGATGTAAAATAATAAAATAATGGTTAAAACTACATAGAATAAAAGTAATTAACTAAAAACTAACAGAAGAATTGTATCTTCTTGAACAAAATTTAGATTTGCGGAATTTGACCTGGGACATTTGGGCTTGGTAGAAATAAATGCAATAAAGCAATAGAGAAAGAAAAAAACCTACCATATAATTACAAAAGTTATCAGTAAAATTAACATGTAGCAAATAATGAACAATAAATCCAAATTTCCATGAACAACAACTGATCTTGATAACAATAATTTCAGCTAAAAAAATGGGAAAATTATTAAGATATTTGTATTCTTAGAGTCAAAACATGCCTGGGATCAAAAAGGCACCCAGAATCAAAAGCCTCCTATACTGACTTGGTAAAGCGACAAAAGAGATGGAAAGTAGGACAGAAAGAGCAGAGGTTCCATTAGTGATGATCAAACGTGGCCCTCTCCTTTGCTGGAAGAAATTAAGTATGCTGTTGGATTTCTTCCCTTAGGAAGCCCAGGTGATAGCTGCGCGTAACAAACACTGAGTTTCTACAGGGGCAGAAACAGAATGGAATCATTTGCTCTCTTGTTAACATTTTAGGTTTTCTGAGTTTGAAGGAACTTTTATTCTTTTGAGAACAGCTATGTAATTTTCTTTTAAGTATATGAAAATATTATATAATAATCACAAATATAAGGGAAATTAGAGTCTACATAAGAGAGGGAATTTGTTCAATAGGTGATCTCCCCACAGCTCTGGCTTTGAAAGAGGTCAGAGGGCTTTGTAGATATTCACATGCGACACAACTAGGAGAGAGTATATTTTTTGCCATTCATGCTTCTGAGAGAAAGCTGTTTCTCTGACATGGTTTTGGAATTTGAAATGCTGTCCTTTTTTAAAGGCATCACCATCCTAGAAAGGATGGCCTCAGGAATAGGATCAGATCTTTGAGGTTACACTTAGGGCTGGAGTCATTCTGCCAAGATCCAGGCAGGGGATCTTGGGATAGATGCTCCCAACTTGGTGGCTAATCTCTAAATCATATAACCTTAGACCTGCAATCCATAAACTGATTTCTGGAGGCTGGGGGACATCGGACAGTGGTTAAACACTTGGCTGCTAACTGAAACGCCGACAGTTTGAACCCACCAGCCACTCCTCAGTAAAAAGATGTGGCAGTTTGCTCCTGTAAATATTTACAGCCTTGGAAACTCTATGGAGCAGTTCTACTCTGCCCTATACTGTCACTATAAGTCGGAATCCGCACGATGGCAACGGGTTTGTTTTTTTTTTTTTTGGTAAGAGAAAAGAAATGTGATAAAAGGGCATAGGTTATTTACTACTTCTATTCCCTTGAGGCTAATATTAAATAAATAAATAGATAAAAATGAAAAGAGAAATTCCAGGAGTGATTATGATGACAGACTTGAAATTAAAAATGTGCTGTGAATAATAATTCACGAAATCTGTCCACACATGACTAAAACCTGCAGGTCTATTACCTCCTTGTGTGACAGAATGAATTCATTTTCAACTTCTCACTGTGTTTTCACATACTTCATCTCTTTTGCCCCTTAAGTCAGTGGGACAGGGGGGAATTACCATCATCTTTTCATAGATTAAAACAAAACAAATAAAATAAAATAAAAAAACCTTCAACATCAACAGAAGAAAAGATTGTTTAAAGGTAGGAATGGGATCAGAACCTGGGTATTCTGACTACCAGCCCCAAGCTCCTCTCAATGCACAACTCGACCGCTACAATAATGGTTTATGATTTTGGGAGCCTGAACCTGAGAGCCCAATAAAAACTTTCAACCCTTGCCCCAGAAAAATATACATACATACAGTATTTTTATTAATTTCAAGAAGTTGATGGCACCTCCCCAACCCACTCCACCCATAGCCCATCGAACCAAGGTTAAAACCTAGTCTGGTCTTTGCAGCAAAGTGCGGCTGGCCGGGACTCACTGAGGTACAGGTCTACTGTCTTCTTCTCTGACCCCCTCTTTAATCACTGGGACTCAGGCACTCTTTAAAGGAATACTTCCCACAGGCGAACAGTTGATTATTGTGGTCATTTGCGCTTCCTTAAACTCCTCTTATGTACACAGAAAAGCAAACAAAACATCCCCCCAAAGCAACATTAAAGGTCTGATTTCAACCCACAAAACTACAAGAAAATGGAGATCTTTAACCCAACCACATACATGCATAATCATAGATGACCTGAATGGGTATTTAGCTGATAGACCCAGTTTTTGGAGCTACCACTTCCAATGTGAAGTGGTAATTTTAAGTTTCTTTGCTTTCTCATCTTAAAGATATATAGACTAATTTTTATAACACATCTACGGTTCTCCATATCAAAATAAATTATACAGCAATTCCCTTCAGTAGCAGCCTGTGATGCCAAAACTGATTAGCTTAGACCCCCAACACACTGGGTACAGGATTCCCATTCTAGAGGTCTTAAAACCGAAAAAAAAAAAAAAACTGTCATCGAGTCAATTCTGACTCATATAGTCCCTACAGGACAGTGTAGAACTGCCCCATATGGTTTTTAACGCCGTAATCTTTACGGAAACTGACTGCCACGTTTCTTCCACAGAGCGGCTGGTGGGTTGGAACCTCCAACCTTTCAGTTAGTAGCCAAGTGCTTAATCACTGTGCCACCAGGCCTCCCTCTAGAGGACTTTGTTGTTGTTGTGTGCTGTCAAGTTGATTCCAACTCATAGCGACACTATAGGACAGAGTAGAACTGCCCCATAGGGTTTCCAAGGCTGTTATCTTTTTTTTTTTTTTTTTTAAATTGTGCTTTAAGTGAAAGTTTACAATTCAAGTTAGTTTCTCATACAAAAATTTATACCTATGTGACCCTAGTTGCTCTCTCTGTACTGTGACAGCACACTCCTCCTTTCCACCCTGGATTTCCCATGTCCTTTCAACCAGCTCTTGACCCTCTCTGCCTTCTCATCTCACCTCCGGACAGGAGCTGCCCATTTAGACTCATGTATCTACTTGAGCTAAGAAGCACACTCTTCACAAGTATCATTTTATGTGTTATAGTCCAGTCTAAATCTTTGTCTGAAGAGTTGGTTTCGGAAATGGTTTTAGTTTTGGGCTAACAGAGAGTCTGGGGGCCATGTCTTCCGGGGTCCCTCCAGTCTCGGTCAAACCTTTAAGTCTGGTCTTTTTACTAGAATTTGAGTTCTGCACCCCACTCTTCTACTGCTCCAACAGGGACTCTCTGTTGTGTTCCCTGTCAGGGTGGTCATTGGTGGTAGCCTGGCACCATCTAGTTCTTCCAGTCTCAGGCTGATGGACTCTCTGGTTTATGTGGCCCTTTCTGTCTCTTGAGCTAATATTTTCCTTGTGTCTTTGGTGTTCTTCATTCTCCTTTGCTCCCGGTGGGTTGGGACCAACTGATGCATCTTAGATGGCCGCTTGCAAGCTTTTAAGTCCCCAGACACCACTCACCAAAGTGGGATGCAGAACATGTTCTTAATAAACTTTGTTATGCCAATTGACCAAGATGTCCCCTGAAACCATGGTCCCCAGATGCCCACCCCTGCTACTCTGTCCCTCGAAGTGTTTGGTTGTATTCAGCAAACTTCTTAGTTTTTGGTTTAGTCCAATTGTGCTGACTTCCGCATAGTGTGTGTTGTCCTTCCCTTCACCTAAGATAATTCTTGTCTACTACCTAGTTAGTGAATACCCCTCTCCCTCTGTCCCACCCTCGTAACCATCAAAGAATATTTTCTTCTGTGTTTAAACATTTTCTTGAGTTCTTATAATAGTGGTCTTATACAATATTTGTTCTTTTGTGACTGACTAAATTCACTTAGCATAATGCCTTCCAGATTCATCCACGTTATGAGATGTTTCACGGATTCATCATTGCATAGTATTCCACTGTATGAATAAACCACAATTTGTTTATCCATTGGCCCGTTGATGGGCACCTACGTTGTTTCCATCTCTTTGCTATTGTGAACAGTGCTGCAATGAACATGGGTGTGCATATATCTATTCGTGTGACAGCTCTTATTTCTCCAGGATACATTCCAAGGAGTGGGACTGCTAGATTGCATGGTACTTCTATTTCTAGCTTTTTAAGTATGCACCAAATCAATTTTCAAAGCGGTTGTACCATTTTACATTCCCATCAACAGTGTATAAGTGTCCCAGTCTCTCCACAACCTCTCCAACATTTATTATTTTGTGTTTTTTGGATTAATGCTAGCCTTGTTGGGGTGAGATGGTATCTCATTGTAGTTTTGATTTCCATTTCTCTAATGGCTAACGATCGCGAGCATTTCCTCATGTGTCTGTTAGCCACCTGAATATCTTCTTTGGCAAAGTGCCTGTTCATATCCTTTGCTCAGTTTTTAATTGGGTTATTTGTCTTTTTGTTGTTGAGGTTTTGCAGTATCTTGTAAATTTTAGAGATTAGACCCTGAATAGATTTGTCATAGCCAAAATTTTTTTCCCAGTTTGTAGGTTGTCTTTTGACTCTTTTGGTGAAGGCTTTTGATGAGCATAGTGTTTGATTTTTAGGAGCTCCCAGCTATCTAGTTTCTCCTTTGGTATTTGTACATTGTTACTTAGGTTTGTATTCTGTTTATGCCATGTATTAGGGCTCCTATCATTGTCCCTATTTTTTCTTCCATGATCTTTATCATTTTAGATTTTATATTTAGCACTTCGATACATTTTGAGTTAGTTTTCGTGCATGGTGTGAGGTATGGGTCTTGCTTCATTTTTTGCAGACAGATACCCACTTATGCCAGCACCATTTGTTAGAAAGACTGTCTTTTTCCCAATTAACAGACTTTGGGCCTTTGTCAAATATCAGCTGCTCATAGGTGGATAAATTTACGTCTGGATTCTCAATTCTGTTCCATTGGTCTATGTATCTGTTGTTGTACCAGTACCAGGCTGTTTTGATTACCGTGGCAGTATAATAGGTTCTAAAATCAGGTAGCGTGAGGCCTCCCGTTTTGTTATTCTTCACCAACGCTTTACTTATCCGGGGCCTCTTCCCTTTCTATATAAAGTTGGTGATTTGTTTCTCCATCGCCTTAAAAAATGCCGCTGGAATTTGGATTGGGATTGTATTGTATCCATAGATTGCTTTGGGTAGAACTGACATTTTCACATTGTTGAGTCTTCCTATCCATGAGCAAGGTATGTTTTTCTACTTACGTAGGTGTCTTTTGGTTTCTTGCAGTAGTGTCTTATAGTTTTCACTGTATAGGTCTTTTATGTCTCTGGTTAGATTTATTCCTAAGTATTTTATCTTCTTGGGGGCTATTGTAAATGGTATTGATTTGGTGATTTCCTCTTCAAAGTTCTCTTTCTGTTTAAGTTATATGCTCATACTAACTCTCAACCTTCAAAGACAGTTTCCAGGGAAAAACAGAAAACCAGGAAACAAATGAGACTTTCAAAAATGAAGAAGACTAAATAAGGGGCCAATCCTTTTCTCTAGGATGTTTCAGGGGAAACTCTGAGAAACCCACATAAGATCTTATCTGTTGAGAAGTCACAGGCAACTTAATAATTTATTTATTCTCATCCAAGAGGTTAACTATAGAGGCTTCATAATGGCCAAATTGGCCAGATTGGGTTCTAGTTCCTTGTTCTCAGTGCATGGGCCCCTCCTTCTCTATAGACTGTAATATATTAGCTTTCATTTCAAGAGGAATACTGGTTCCTGGCAACTCAAGTCTAAACATTTTACACTGATGCAAATGTAATGGTCAAAGACCAACTTCTCTTGTTTAATCTGTATTTTTTGAAGTTTTCATAATGTCACATCTCATTTTATTCTTATAATAATCCTAAAAAGTAGGTGTATTTCTATTCTAGGCTGAGGAAGTCCTTTCAGTAAACTATAAGCATATTCATTTTTCAAATTAAATGAAAGCCCAGGGGTATAAAAACAAAGGAAAAAATTATAAAGCTGAGAAGAATTCCTATGTTAAACAGAATTTAATAAAATTTCATAAAAATTTAAATTGGACACTTAAAACTATAAATGTTTAAGTGCATCTGTTTATATCAAGTTCAGTAGCTAAAAGGAGGAGGAGGAATCTGTGCCACCCTCTGAGTCACCAGGGATGCTTTACATTGCCTTCAGGGTTAAAGGCCCAAGGGCTGCATGGGAAATGACAAGGCCGAATTGTGCGCACTCCTTCAGACTTTGACCCTTAGTCTGACTGTTTCCAAACCACAATACAGAAAGTCTCTCTGCCTCTACCTTTCATCCTCTCTCTAAAAGTGAGAGTTGTGCTTATTATGAACCACAAGCCAAAAAGCAGCGAAGTTTATTGGCCTGGTTCAGTAAAGCTGTGGCCACAATATTGAAGAAACTGATACGACTAAACTACTGTCATCTCTACCAAACAGTCTGGAAAACACAAATAAATCCCTAACTTTCACACACTATGAATAAGAATACCATGACAAATAGAAACATTACTCAAATCTACTTTCTTACTTCCTCTTCAAGATAAATTCCTGTGTAGCATCATACAAGTCTCTTTATGGTAAAGCCACTTTCACATCCTCGTGACCTACAGTTACAAGTACACCTATGATCTCACTACAACAAATTATCTACAGTGAACAAGTCAATCTCTATAAGAGAAGTTTGCCGAGCTGAAAGGAAGAGAGAAAAGCAGAGCTCTCTAGAGGCTTTTTGTATGTCAAATAGCAATCATCCTACAACTGACTCTTTCACCTTCTCAAGCTTCCCAAATAAAATCAGTTCCTGCCAGCAAAGAAACTGCAGACTAACAAGATGTCCACCAAATGCAAGAAGCCTGAAAATTATACACTGTCTTTCCCCTGCTGGGTTCAGATGATTTCAAGGGCTGTTTCACTACAGAAGGTTGCATTTAGTATGGACTTTCTCCTCTAGGCTGTGGGGAATGACTGGTAGATTTCAGGTAGGAGAATGGCATGATCAAATGCTATCTTGTAAAAAGTTAGTTCATTCAGGTGGCAGTGTGAAGATCCAATGACGTCCAAGGCGTGAGGAGGTTAGTGGCCCAGATAAGACACAATTAGAGCCTGGACAAATGCAGTGGTAATGCAGAGGATGGAAGAAGAGATGTTTCAGAGGGGGACTCAATGGACCTGGTGACAGGTTCCCAGAGGTGAAGGCACGCAGGCAATGTAGGAAAGGTCATGAATTCTCACAACCTATTAACTATAGAAGAACTTACAGTGATGTAGAGGACTTGTGAGGTTAATTATAGTGGAATTGCATCTCTATTTCCTTACCTTGGCAGCAGAGTTTGATACTCCGTGTGTAACATTTCTGATAAGACCTCCAACATTTCCATACTTTATCAGTCCAGTGACCCCTTCAGAAACATCATTCAGGAGCCCCATGGGATTGCCAAGAAAATCCACTGATCCCAGGATACGAGCTGCCTGGCTGAGGAGTTCCTATCAAATGAAATAGAGAAAAATAAAATCAGCACCGATTTGGATTTTCAGACCAGTTCCAAGCAAAAATGTTAGCAATCAATCTTGTCCTCCATTCCCAACACCATGACAATTACCTTTTAATCCTTCCCAGTGAACCAAAACCGCTGCTGTCAAGCGAATTCCAAGTCATAGCAACCCTACAGTCAGAGTAGAACTGCCCCATAGGGTTTCCAAAGCTATAATCTTTATGAAAGCAGACTGCCACATCATTCTGCCGCGGAGCGACTGGTGGGGCCGAACCGCTGACCTTTCAGTTAGCAGCTGAGTGCTTAACCACTGTGCCACCAGGGCTCCTTTTTTTTAATCCTTACCAACTACAAAATAATCTCCTACCCTTTCATGGGCTCCATCTAAACTTCTTCCAGTACACATATCCCAGAGATTGCTTTCAATACTCATAAATACTCTTCAAAGCCATTTAGAATAAAAATGGCTAAGAAGCAGGGAAGATTCTTTACAAATGTTTATTAGTATATACATCATGTCTTCCTTTCTTATCATTCCTACAAATAGAGAATTAATCAGCAGCAGAAGAATTTTAAAAGGAAAGTGAGAGAGGGAGGTAGGTTTGTAGATTTCCCCATTAAGCTGTGGAGGGGGCAGGGGTTGGGGGCATAAAGAGGGTATGGGCAGACTCATCAAGCAACCCTCTACTGTTTTTATACCTTCATTACCTAATTCTAGGTTCCAGTGATATCTGCTTTAATCACTCTCCTTACAGTTAGGTGGAAACAACACCAATTAAAGAAGGCTGGTAGGAAGCAAGGGAGGGAGGCGGGAGGGAGGAAGGAAAGAAGAAGGAAGAGGAAGGAATATAGGATGTACAGTAATTTTGATAGCTAATAAATTTCATATCATCTTGATCTATCTATTCACTAAAGATCATGGCTATTTATTTTGGCCTTTACAGTCTGGATAATAAATACAAAATGGAAAATGTACAACTTGATACAAAAAATTTTCAAGTTCAACTCAAGGGCAGAATCTTACAGGCTCTAAGAACATTGGTGTGGTTGTTGAAAGTAGGCCCATGCCTGGTAAAGAAAGAGTTCATAGTATTTTGTGTTATCATTAAAGCATCAACTAAACCATTAACCGACTCATAGTGACCCCAGAGGGTTTCCAAGGCTGTAAATCTCTATAGAAGCAGACTGCCATATCTTTCTTCTGTGGAGCAGCTGGTGGATTTGAACCATCGACCTTTCAGTTAGCAGTCGAATGCTTTAACCACTGTGCTACCAGGACTCCTAAACCATTAACAGTCATGACTAATCCAGTGGAAGTCCCTGAAACAAGTTCTGAGGAATAAAACTAAGAGCTCATAAATCAAATGAACTGTTTCAGGATTTTTATGATGCTTATGGGCTTTACGGGATGTGACCTGACCCAAAACTCAACAAACAGAGCTGAAATGTTTAACTGGGTTCTCAATAGTAATGTCTTAGTAACCAAAATTCCCAAACAACAACAAGCACATTCTGCTTATGCTCCGGCCATAAAGTTCATCTACAAAGCTCACCTCCTGGAAATGTTTAAGGATATCATTGATGATAAACTCCTTGGTCTCATAGGGATGTACCCGAGTAAATGGATCCAGATTAATCACAGCATCTTCAAACCGAATCAATGGAAATCCCAAGGTACTTTTTAGGGCCTAATTAAGAAAGAAAGAAAATGACAAACTTTAGCCATCACTTCCAGGGCTACAACTGATGTTAACTTCCCAATGAGGGTCAAGGTTTCGATATTTATATATAAGGATTTTTCCTTATAATTATAAAAGTAAAAAATTAGATTAATACATACATATATCACCCAAAGTCACATCCATCACACAGAGATAAATACTGTTAATTTCACAGCATAATTCCTTCTGATCTGCTTTGTATGTTTGTTAAGTTTTATTTTTCACTGAAGTGTGCCACACGTGCAGAAAAGTACATTAATTAAATGTACAGCTCGATGATTTTTCCCAAAGTGAACACAGCCATGTAACCACCACCCAGATCAGAAAAGATATTATCCCCATCTTGAAAGCCCCCCTACTTTTCTCTACTCCCACTCACTACCCCCTCCCTCTCCCCCAAAGATAACTACCGTCCTGACTTGTCATCATATATTAGTTTTCCCTGCTTTGAATTTTATAAAAATGAAATCATTAATACATACTTTGTTGTGTGTGGCTTATTTGTTGTTGTTGTTAGGTATTATTGGGTCGGTTCCAACTCATAGCAACACTGTGTACCACAAAACGAAATATTGCCCAGTCCTGCGTCATCCTTATGATCACTGTTATGCTTGAGCCCATTATTATAGCCACTTCTTATAGTCAACATTAAGTTTGTGAGATTCATTAGGTTACTCCATACAGCTATAGTTTATTGATTTTCATTGCTATATAGTATTCCATTGTATGAATAACAATACTACTTATTGTGTTGAATAGTTAGGTTATATCTATTTTTGGCTATTATGAATAATGTTAAACATTCTTGGACATGTCTTTTGGTACACATTTGTATGTATTTTTCTTGGATATACACCTCAGAATGGAATTGTTGAGTCATAAAGAATGCACGTGTTCTTTATGTATATACCAAGTATAACCTTAGTATATACTGTCAAACAGTTTTCCAAAGTGGCTGAACCAGTTTCTGCTCCTTCCAGCAGTGTATAAAATTTCCTGTTATTCCATATCCTCATCAACACTTGGTACAGACAGTTTTTCTTAAAAACAGATATTCCAACGGGTATGTAATGGTATCTAAGTGTGATTTTAATTAAATTTTTAATATGGATACTGGCCAGCTGGATATCCTTTTCTGTGAAGTGCCTATTCAAGTCTTTTGCCCATGTTTCTAGTGGGTTGTCTTTTTCTTATTACTTCGTAGGAGTTTTCCTTACAATTCTGGATATACAATTTGTTTGTCAAACAGACAAATATCTTCTCCCATTCTGTGAGTTGTCTTACTAGTCTTTAAATGATGAGTAGAAGTTCTTCACTTTAATGAAATCCAATTTATCAATTTTTTTCTTGTGGTAAGAGCTTTCTGTGTCTTGTTTTAAAAATTACTATCTACACCAAGGTCATAAAGATATTCCCATACATTTATTTATAAAAGTTTTATTTTTTTATTCGTCACATTTAAATCTATAATCTACCTGACATGTTTTTATGTATGGTATGAGGTAGAGACTAAGATTCATCTTTTCCAGATAGATATCTAATTGACCCAGTAGTATTTATTGAAAAGGCCATCCTTTTCCCTACTGTAGTATAATGTAAACTTTGTCATAAATCAAGTGACTGTACTTATGTGTGTGTTTCTAGATTCTCTTTACTATTTTATTTTGTCCTTCTATCAGCACTACACTATCAACATCTAGCTATCAATCAACAATTACTATAGCTTTATAATACATCTTGAAATCCAATAGAGTAAGCCCTCCAATTTTGTTCTCTTCCCTCAGGATTACCTTGGCTACTCTGCACTTTTTATCACCATGTAAATTTTAGAATCAGCCTGTTAATTTCCCAAAAAAACTATACAATTGACTTGCAAATCTTAAACTAACCTTGCATTCCTGGAATAAACCCAATTTGGTTATATTGTCTTTCTTATATATTGCTGTATTTGATTTGTTGACATTTTGCTTAGATTCTTTTCTATGTTCATGAAAAAAATTGGTCCACAGTTTTCTTTATTATTTGATTCTTTTTTTAAATATAAATCATGGTTTTCTAGTAAATTTCTTGAACACACTATTTATTGTTATTTTAAATTCTATGTCTGATAATGTCAACATCTGGATTACCTGTGGGTCTATCTCTAGTGTCTGTTTTTTCTCTTGATTCCATCTCACTAAGTCTGGCAATTTGTGATTGAATGAGACACTGTGTATGAAACTTGTAGAGACTTTGGATGAGTCTTTAACTCTGGCAGGCAGTTAAAGTAAGAGGCATAATACCTTAATCCAATGAGGTTTGCACTTTATCAAGGCTGGGTTTCAGTGTCTGTATGGCCTGGTCTATTTCAATCTTTATAAGGTCCAGTTTAGTCCTTCAGCAGTCTCAAGTGAAAACCAAAGCCATTCTTTCAGTTTTAACCATAAGAGTGCTGAAAGTTCCATATAGTCCTTCAACCTCTTGGCTGTCACTTTTTGCTCGGCTTCTCTCAGACTAGGTCACTTAGAAATTAGCAAATGCCTTAAGAAAAAAAAAGTGGCTCACACTATTGGGGTCTCTTCTTTGCATGTCCTTTCTCTGTGAGATATTCAGCCCTCAAGTCCCTTAGTCTCTTAGAAGAAATAAAGACTAACTTTTACCTTGCCAGCCCCATGAGACTGCCAAAAGCTTTACTTAGATTTTCTGCCTTTTGGCAGCTGCTTTTTGCCTGGCTTCCCTACCTTTCTCCCAAACACTTACAAATTAGAAAATGCCTCAAGAATAAAAGCACAGAATCAAATGCCAGGCTTACCCTATCGAATTTCCCTCTTCATATAAATCCTGGATCCTCAAGTCCTAGCTGCCTTGGTAATTTTTCAATGCCTTCTAGCAGATTTTTTTTTTGCTATCTAGCTTTTCTTACAGTTCTCAGCTGGTTTTGGTTTGCGATAGGACAGTCCACCTTGCTGGATATGGTCTATTTTCTGATCATATTTTTAATTAACATGATTGATATTTCAAGGTTTTTAGGGAGCATACCAAATAGTCTTCCTTTTTAAATGTGAAAATACTTTTTTCATACTAATAATGTTAGTGAATCTCAGATCCAGTTGGAATTATCCTTAAGTAGAGTGTGAAGAATAAATCTGATTTTATATGTTTCCATATGTCTATCTAGTTAGTCTAATAGCAATTATCAAATCATATCCTCCACTGAATTAAAATAACTTTATTATATATTAAAATTTCATGTGTAACTTACTAACACTCTGTTCTGTTTTCTCACTTATTTTTAAATCTTTTTTGGGTGTATTTTCAGAGGTAGCCTTGTATTATTTTAGAACAAGAGTATGTATGCTTAATCAAAATGAAACTATATAATCGAAGAAAACATGGATAAAATTTTCTAAAACCTGAGAGTGGGGAAGACTTTTCTGTGACTCACAATTCAGATATAAAAAGGCAAATGACTGATAAATGTGACAACATAAAAATAAAAAGCGTTTCTATAATTTAAAAAAATACAAAAAAATAAAAGAGATGAAAAGCCAAAAAAAAAAAAAAAAAAAAAAAACCTTGCAACTTACATCAAAGACAAATTTATATAAAGAGCTTCTAAAATTAGACAAGACAAAAAAAATCAACAACCTGATAGGAAGACGGACAAGTGATATGACCAGACAGTTCACGGAGGAAAAAATAAAGTCCTTAAAGCTATGGATTAGGGAAAGAAAGAACAGAGTAAAAGAAAACAGTGAGAAAGACAGAGAAGAAACAAATAGAACAGTAAGAGAACCAAAAACGACAGAAGTCAAGAATAATAGGGAGGTCAGCAATGTCATATACAGCAGAGGACTCTAGAAAGACAAGATTTGGTGCTTTGGGAAGTCACTCCTACTAAATAACTTCAGAAGAAAACATTTAAAGAGATTTAAGAGCATATTCTAGTTAATATAATCTAACACTCATGTTTTTTTCTATAAATAAAACACAAGAAATGTTAAGAGGATGACCTAATGTCATGCAGCTAGTTATTGGTAGATCCAAGACTTGAACATGGTCATTTTTACAATACAAACTACCTATTAGGTGAAAAGCAGCAAGGCCAGAATGGAGGATTACACTATTTCTCCTGAAACACTTTCTGCTCTTCCTTCACATGTACCTCACAAAAGCGCATGGTGAGTGATAATAAAGTTAGCATGCTTTATTTGCCTCGTTTCACTGTGGCACTATAGGCTTAGCTGTTTTGTTTAGAGGCCACACAGTAAATATGCTAGGAAAGCTGGGTACTGACAATCAGTTCAGCACTTTGTCTTGCCAGTATGACTGAAAATTACTTTCTTCTCAGAGAAGAGGAAATGAGACCAAAACAAAAGTTGAGATAAAAAGCTTTTTACCCCAACTTCCTCACTGCAACCAAACACTTATAGTACCAAAGACCTCCACTCAGTTATCAAAACCCTCAGGACGGACACTATCTCCTTTCTAGATGAGTGAAATGCTTTGTCTGAACCAAAGAAATACTCCGGCCCTGAAGTAAAAATCATCTTTACCTACTCATTTACTGCTATGGGGCCTCCCTCGATTCAGCGTGCTGAGATAACAGCCTGTTGCTGTGAATTATTCTGCCACCTTCAGGTTGAGCTGGTCAGCCAAAGTATAAACGACGAGAAGGAAAGAACCAAAAGGGCTTTTTCTTGTAGTAACAAGATGACTAGTCAAATACACTAGTATACAAAGTTGATGCTTATTTACTCAAGTAGCAGACAGTTTCCTGTAATAAAATGGATTCTAGAGAAAGCAATGCTGTGTTCAGAGGTTCCTAATAAAAATAGGAAACTGTCTATTTCTACCTCCCCAGACAAAAACTGCTGAGGCCTTCCAAAAACCTAGGGTTGAAAGAATACCTGTCCATATGCCATAAAGTCTCAGATCACAAGCTATTCCCTGGGCCACTTCCCTTCCTTTCTTAGTTTATCTTGCATTAAACAAAACTGTCTGGAATTCATTCTTTAAAGGTTTATTTATGGTACATAGTAACTGTTTATGTGAAGCAGGGTATTTGCCCATTTCCCTCTTGGGACAGTGTTTAAAACTACAGGGATATTTCCCTCTCTAGCACTTTCTGAAATACAATTAACAATACTGGATCTTTTTTCCCTTTAACAAATCTGGTTTTTATTTAGGGAGTGGAGAAAAAAAGTAAAGGGTCTGAAGTTTCCCAACAAATTATTTCAAGCCTTTCAGAAGACAGTTTTAGGCTTTTTAAATAGTGTCTTTGTTTGAAATCCCCCCTTACTCCCACCCTCTCTCTCTTTCTCTGACCATTAAAATGTGGGTTTTCTTCCAAACTAGATTGCTCAATTAAAGCCCTTCTTTTGTAATACCCCGATGCTCTAAATGGGAAAAGGACTGCTGTAGGCCACCTTGTGAAACCTTTTAAAAGCTCCTGGTTTCTTTTGATCTTAAAACATAAAAAACAAACAAACAAAAAAACATACAAACTACCTGGCATTTTTTATATTACTGTGCAAACTAACACATAAACTTGGGAGAACAATGGAGAAGTGGAGGAAGGGAGAGATTGTGCCTTCGTCGCTGCATTTGTGAAATAGAACGATTATCTCCCCCTTCTTCCATCACAGAGTAAGGAATTCAATTGAGATAGCAGATCTGAAAATGCTTTGAGTCCTTCTGAAGAGACACTATATATGGCAACAATGTACCCTTCTGAGATTTTTGACAGCCTCACTTCTGGCCTGGAGTCAGGAGAATCAAGATAATTATTCCTTCAAAACCAAAGACATGGTTACCTTTTAGTCAGACTCTTGTGACTTTGTTCCGGGATGGGACTCAATTTCCTAAGCACATACTTTTAGTGATTACATATTCATCTAAAAGAGCATATTGCCTTTCCTAAGAGCTACTAATAAAAGGATATTACTCTGTTAGAAAACTCTGAATAAATGACATTATTTTATGAGCCCCAGACTCCACTAGGAGAACTCAAGACACAGTAAAACGGTGACTTCCACAAGCTGAGAATTAAACTCTGAAGTCCCAATTCCCAGCGCCCTGACTGAAACATTAACTCACTGCACTCAGTGTGCCCCATACACCTCATAACAGGGCTGCTCCGTTTAATTTGTTTAACAACCATCTGAAAAATGCCTTGAAAATGTATACTGCCAGATGAAACATTTGACTTAAATGATTTCCACTTGATTGTATACAGAGAGCACACGCCAGCATCAATCCCATACAACTTGGGGGCTCGAGCTACTTTCACTATAGAAAATCATACTGCATTTGTCGGTCTGGGGAGGTATTCTGCTGGGAGCAATTAGAAAGGAATAGTTAGGTATCTGTGTTTCTTAGTGAGATGATTAAAAAGAGAGAGAAGTCCTCAACTCTCAGGAAATGCTTAACATTGGTTTGTTGGGTGAGTGCCAAGTGTTCTGGGGGAATATCTACTTTATCAAACAAACCCATTCCAAAGGGTCACGTAAGTCAAGTGGACACTTGTGGATATTAGCAAGATAGTGGTTTTCCCATGGTTTTCCCCCACTCCCATGCTAATTATAAGTATCTTCAGTCTCCTGGGAAACATGAAATTAAAGCAAATTAAGCAGCCAGCCAGTTGAGGGTGGGACAGGGCACACTGGCAACTGCTCTTAGGAGGCTGCATGGACGATGGGTGTCCTGACCAGCATACCCTCCAGCTGCTTATCCCAACTGCCACCTCCACGAAGCAGTCACCCTTCTCCTACCCTTATTCCAATGTGATCTGATGTTGACCAGACTACTGTCTCATTACCTATAAGTCTATTTTAGCAGTGGCGAGTTGGCAAACCATGGGCCACATGAGGCCCACACATGTGTTTAGTTAGGCCCACAAGGTTTAAAAAACAACAAAAAACTTGAATTAGTTGCCAGTGTTGAAAAACCAGGAGATTCCACGTTAAAATCCAGATTTCCGGCTTCTCTTTAGAAATCTGAAGATCTGGCCGTGCTAGGTTCACATTCCCCTGTGACAATGTTGGCTGTAGCTGAGTGGCGGCTGCCCCTTCAGATGAAGCATGTGCATGCGGTGTGCCATGGTCCCCACCACACTGCTTCACTTCTCCCATGACTAGCACAGGCCTGTAGGCATCTCAATTTGCAACTCCAGGTTTATTACTTATTTGCTCGTTATCTCTAGCTGCTCCTGTTCAGAAAGAGAGACCATCTTGTAGAGTCTTAGGGAAGGCAGTATGGGCCAGTGGGAAATGAGTCTTAGATAGGTGGTTAGTGGGGAGGTGGTTCCTTGATAACCATCTTCAAGGGCAACGAAGGAAAAAACCACACAACCAGTGGGCCCAAGCTGCAGGGAGGCAGATTTAGACTTAACCTAAGACTTTCTAACAATCACCTGGGTTCCACTTCTGCTCCTCTCACCACCTAGCTACAAAGGTTTGAGTAGCAAAATGCTTTGAACTTCCGTTTCCTTTTCTATTGAGCAAGGGGATCATTAAGGTCTCTTGTAGCTCTACAATTCTGATTCCTTATATTCTAGGGGACAGGATAGTATAGTGATAAAAAAATACAGACTTCAAAGTTGGATAGACTTGGATTTGAATCCCAGCCCTGTCCCTTCCTTAAAATATATTTTACTGCTGAAAATGAGCTGACATTTAGGCTGTATCTGTCAAGTGCATAGCATGATGATCAATAGGAGCATTATGTCTTGATGTAGTGATACATGAGGTCACACCTCAATGAGTATGTGGCTGAGTCTTCCCTGGAGGTGGTAACATTCCCAGTGTCCACCATTCAAGAAGAGGTGGGTATTCAGAGCGGGAGAGAGAGCTGGAAGGGCAGCCAGGATTGGGCACAAAAGGAAGATACTGTCTTGGTTTTGGTTTTTCTCTTGAGTCTGAGGGCACCCCACTGAAATAAGACAGGAGCTAAGAAGGGAGTAGGTGGGTTGTATGTAATTCTCTGTGTTTATTCTCTTTTGTTACTCCTTAATCTTTAGCAAAGTCATCCTTAAACATTAAGAAGAAAAGAGTCAATAAAACGTGTTGCCATTGAGTCGATTCTGATTCACAGCAACCCTACAGGACAGAGTAGAACTGCCCCATAGGGCTTCCAAGGCTGTAATCTTTACAGTAGCAGATTGCCACATCTTTCTCCCAAGGAGTTCCTGGTGGGTTCAAACTGCCAATCTTTCAGTTAACAGCCGAGTGCTTAACCACTGTGCCACCAGGGCTCCTTTATGAGTCAATAAACCTTCTACAAAAGAAAGCCTGTAAAAAATACCCCCTACAAATCAAATGATAATGCTGGCCAGAAAACCCAAAGAGTAAACACACTCATTCTTTTCCAAGGAAAAGTCATATTTTGAAATCTACCCAGATGTCAGCTCACCTTTAGGTCCAATGGAAGCTTGTTGGAGGTGAACACACTCAGCTTGATCTGGGGAATGCTGATTTTGAGATTTTCAAAGTAATATCGAACTGGTGTTCCGCCTTGCTCAACTGTCTTTTCATGGAGGTTCTCATCGTATTTTTCTACCTCTGGTACAAAGACAGAATTTTAAAAAACTTGAATCTCCTGTAGTCTCATGATTTAGACACTTGCATTCACATTGAAAAAATTCACTGAAAAAATGTAAACATCCATCTCTATAAATTTAGTTTTCAAGGGCTCAGTAATGTGTACATATCCTGATGTCATTTCTTTGTAAAAGCAGATCTGTTTCATGTTGTTTATTAAAAAAGTAGACTAGCTTACTCTTCTAACTTGTGACTCTATATCATCTGTCAGATATCAACTTTGGAAAAAATAATCCAGGTGGGAAAGTCAAAGGTCATGGTGTGTTTGCTGGTGGTGGGCTTTCTAAAAACCATCACCATTATTATCAGTGACCCAGATTATCTATTTCATGACATGATATTCAAATAGGGATGTGGCGTGTAGCTTAACTGAATCACAGTGAACAATATCACCAATTAAATAATAAATCTGAATGAAATACAATGCTTGAAAAGAAACAGGCTGCAGGCTATAAAAAACTGACATCACTATAAGAAACACTCTCTCTCCCATGGCAGGCATCCGCTTAAATAGGATAATCAAGGCAGATTTTTTACTTGTTACCCCATGAAGTAAAAAGGATTAACATAGGCTAAAATACAACAATGTGCTCTTTGTACAGGTAGTCCCCGACTTATGATGGGGTTGAGTTCCAACAACTCCGTCGTAAGTCGGTTCTGACGTAAGCTGAATACCTTTATTTTTTAGTTTTCATTATTATTGCCTTTTATTATCAGTGTCTTTATAAATTCTATCTTTGAACATCTGCGAGTGAACATCTGAAAATGATAACATCAGCAAATTACGCGCTGTAACATCGTATGTAGTACATATTTCTAACGATAAGATGTACAAAAAAAGAAGAAACAAAACAGTCGTTAAGTTTGGTTTGTCGTAACTCAAATACATCATAAGTCAGGGATGACCTGTACTTGATGATGGGCACTTATATGGGGACTTATTTTCACTAGGCTTCATGTGCCTTAGAAATAAAACCAGAGAGACTGTACATATCTACTTATCAAACAAACTTATGCTATAAGCGATTATTTCTATTTATGGGGCAGGGGGGAATAGGGGGAATAGATGGGGGAAAAAAAAAAAACTGCAACAGAGACCTACCTATCAGTACACAAGAAACAGAAACAGTGATAGGAAGGAAGGGAGATGCTCCAATAAAAAACAGGCAAAGATTATACAAAAGTCTAAACTCATTATACAATGTCCCCTATGCTTGGGGACAAATTAATGTAGAGCAAGTTATAAGAAAAGCATGTACAAGCAAACTGAAAGTAAAAGTTCCCAGGAAAGTACCAAAATAGAACAGATACCTAGCAGGCAGGGTCTCAAGTGGCTGTCTGAATACAAACAAGCACTGGCATTCCAACCCCAAGTGGAAAACACAGCAATAAACAGATGGGAATCTTGCTTATGATCTCAATTACACTTAAAGCTTAAATTCTAACTCTGGGATAAAAAGAGACAAAATATTTTTCTTGCGTTGTGTACATGTATGTACATATGTACGTGTTCCCAGTGTTTTATTTTGTTTTTCTCTAGCCAACATGGGCAGGTAAATGTAAAAAGTCTGTCTTATTTCTTCAGGCTCAATATTTAGTTTTGCCTTCAAACAACTAAGCATTATTTAATTCTTTCTAAGCTAAGCTATGTATATATAGCCCTGTAATATCAATCTAAAAGCAGAAGAAAATGCTATGATGAGAAATCTAAAATAAAGAAACAGCAGCTAAATCATTTCTGTAGCAGCTGGAAATCTGGGTTTTCAAATAGCTTATCTTACTCTCCTCCCCAAAGACGAGTAAAGTAACTACATAGAAACCTTTGTAATTACATTAAGGCATAAGGGTACGGATGTCAAAAGTTAAGGAGTTGAGGCCAGCCAATTTTTTTTCTCAACTAAACCAAAGGAAATGCCCAAGGGATTTCTGATTCTTGGCCCTGAGTCTGTTTAATAAACAAACGTTAGGAAACAAAGCAGTTTGCTAAATGACTAACATCATTTCTGTTATCCGAGAGCAGATGAATCAAAAAACAAGAAGCAAAGAAGAATAGTATACTGCTTCCCAAAGGCTTACCAGTGGGTATGCCAGGACACCAGAAGATACTCGGCAGTGGCTGCCATAGTACACAGGTATAACTCAGACAACGAGCAATACTATGACAAAGAAAAGCTGAAACACAAACTTTAGCAGCTTAGCGCAGGCTGAGAAGTGGAAAGCAAGCTTGTCAAGCATTCAGAGGTTACCTGTTTTCACTGCCATCATTGGGCCAATTCCCAGACACAAACTTAGAACACTCATCATTACCTGATTCTGCTTGATCGTAGCCGAAGAAACTTAGCAGTTTGAGGAGCAGTTTCTCCTCAATTTGCACAGTGAATCTCTGAGCTGTGATCATCAGATGCTAGAGATAAACAAATTCTAATTTACAGTGTGAACAACAGAAGGAATTTTCATCTCTGCCATTTCCAAGGCCCCAATAACACGAGATGGTTTCTTTACTCATACGATTTTATAATCAGAGACAATACTGGCAAATGATTTCTGGCTCATCTCTCTTTCTATCTATTGTTACCATTAACCAAGAACTCCAAAAGATGTTTACTAGACAATTCACCATCCTATTATCTGGTCCAAGGGCATCTGTGTCTCATTAGTTGGGACTATGGTCTCAGATGCACTGTGTGGGATGTGCCTTAAGTACTGTGCTCAGAGGGCAGCTGCTAGTTTAAGGAGCAGCATGACTGAGTCTGTGGATTTGAGGGCTGCAGGTGGGCTTAGTCTCATCAGCACTGGTGACAGAGGACCATAAACACGGAAGCAACCTCTTAGTTGGCTCCCAGTTTGTCCAGAGTTAGCTGCTAAAATAGCTGGCTTACATATGGAGATTTCTCCAGAAAAGAGAGTTTATCACTTCTGATCATGTGCTTTTAGTAAACACTGTGTCAGCTTACACTCCAGGATGTCTGTCCTAAGGTCACAACGCTCCTCCTCATTTTCCAATCATCTC
Organism: Trichechus manatus latirostris; assembly: GCF_000243295.1. Lineage (NCBI taxonomy): Eukaryota > Metazoa > Chordata > Mammalia > Sirenia > Trichechidae > Trichechus > Trichechus manatus. Next base: position 16,947,775 of record NW_004443984.1, read on the forward strand.
TGGCTTATTCTATTTTTTATAATATATCCAGATCATCCTTGGTCCTGATCAATCTAGAAGATGCTATGCTACAGGAACTTCACTCTGATGAACATAGGCTCTGTACCCTACAAACTCAGTACTACCGCTTGCGAGGTCATTAAAAACACAATTGAGAACATAAACTGCTAAGAGAAGGAGTTCCTTTAAATTTCCCTAAACAAATTAGAAAGTTAACACGTGGCTTAACCCCCTAGAACTATTTCCATTAACACTCTGCACTGCTGCTCTGCGACTTGCTGTAAGGGAATCAATCAACTTTCTGGCATGGTATCAGGCCCACCAGCCTCCCAGCCAGACTACCTTGTAGATGTTGGTCAGCGCACTCTTACTGGGGAACTTCACAGCATTGACTTGCACGGCAGGGCCTGTCTCGATGGCTTCGTTCTCGTTGCTCAGGGGTGTCACATACAGCATGAAGGGCTGAGTGGTACCAATGAGCTGATTGTCAACCTAGGACATGTAAAAGCCACAAAACAAAAACAGACAAGTCACTCAGTTTTCATTTTTACCTTTTAGTGGGGCCTTATAATATACAGCAGCCCTGGTGGCACAGTGGTTAAGGTCAGCAGTTCAAATCCACCAGCTGCTCCTTGGAAACCCTATGAGGCAGTTCTACTCTGTCCTACAGGGTTGCTATGAATCGAAATCAATTCGACGGCAATGGGTTTGTTTGTTTTTTTTTTTTATAATATACAGGATACTTGGAAAGTACCCTTACCATTTTATTCTATCTCAACAGCAGCTGGAAAAATAGATTCCTAAGGAAGACCAGTAATAAAATAATAATAGTAGTAGTAATAACAATAGAGCTATACTTTATTAAGTGCGCACCGTGTGCCAAGCATTATGCTAGTCACCTCATCTGCGTTACCTCACTGAGTCATATGAAACCTATGATGTCGGTGTTATTAAATAAAGGGTTTTGTTGTAATCCTTTCCACAACCTCATGAGTAAAGTACTATCAAAGCCCTTATTTAACAGATGAAGAAGATAAGGAGAGAGGCCCTTGCTTAAGGTCATTCATTCTGTCAATGACAGAACTAGAACTTGAATCCAGGTCTGTCTGATCCTAAGGCCAGCATCTTAACCACTATGCTATCAATGCTTCTGTCTTGCTCCAAATTTCCTTAAAGTAAGACAACTAAATTTAGAGAATCAGTAGCTCAGACGGCTACCAAATGGAAGCAGTTCCCTGTCCTAAAGTCAACTCTCTTCTCAGGATTGAAATGATTAAGTCAGTGTCATGAGGAACTACTCTATTCACCCAGCCCCAATCAGCACCATAACAGAGAGTACACTCTCTACATGTAAGTGTTTATGAATGTCAGAAGGCTCACTGCAGGAGGCAGCCCTCTTCACTTTCTGTTTACACCAGAGGAAGAGGAATGATGAGATGGCATCTGTTGGGTGTCTCTAGCTATACTTTCTTCACACCACCAAACATATCCCTTACTGCAACCCTGAAGGGTAAGTATTATATGCTCTCCTATTATACGTTTATAAACAAGTAAACAGAAGCTTCAAGTCCTCTTCACTTTTAGCAAGCAAGGTTGTGTCATCTGCATAATGCAGGTAAATGTCTTCCTGCAATCCTGACGCCCCGTTCTTCTTCATATAGTCCAGAAGAGGACTTGAAGCCCTTACTGATGAAGATCAAAGACCACAGCCTTCAGTATGGATTACACCTCAACATAAAGAAAACCAAAATCCTCACAAATGGACCAATAAGTAACATCATGATAAATGGAGAAAAGATTGAAGTTGTCAAGGATTTCATTTTACTTGGATCCACAATCAACACCCATG
>NW_004443984.1:16949723-17008752 GCF_000243295.1 Trichechus manatus latirostris
TTGTCAAGGATTTCATTTTACTTGGATCCACAATCAACACCCATGGAAGCAGCAGTCAAGAAATCAAACGGTGTACTGCATTGGGCAAATCTGCTGCAAAAGACCTCTTTTAAGCATTGAAAAGCAAAGATGTCACCTTGAAGACTAAGGTGCATCTGACCCAAGCCATGGTGTTTTTAATCACCTCATGTGTGTGAAAGCTGGATAATGAATAAGGAAGACCAAAGAAAAATTGACGCCTTTGAATTGTGGTGTTGGCAAAGAATATGGAATATACCATGGGCTGCCAAAGGAATGAACAAATCTGTCCTGGAAGAAGTACAACCAGAATGCTCCTTAGAAGCAAGGATGGCGAGACTACATCTCATACTTTGGACATGTTATCAGGAGGTATCAGTTCCTAGAGAAAGACATCATGCTTGGTAAAGTAGAGGGTCAGCAAAAAAGAGGAAGACTCTCAACAAGATGGACTGACACAGTGGCTGCAACAATGGGCTGAAACATAGCAACGATCGCGAAGGTGGTGCACGACCAGGCAGTGTTTCCTTCTGTTGTACATAGGGTCACTATGAGTTGGAATCAACTCGATGGCACCTAACAACAATAACAACAAACAGAAACTTAGAAAGGTTAAATTATTTGCCCATGTTCATAGATCTAGTAAATGGAAGAGTTGAGATTCAAATGCAGATATTTCTGGCATCAAATCCTTTGCCCTTTCTAGTACACTGCATGGATTCCCACTTGGCAGCCATTTTGTATCCTTCTGTTAGGTCTCCAAGTGTAGGGGTAAAGGTGGGAGACTCAGAGCACTTTCTACTGACTTTTTCCTACTTCCATTCTTGCCCCTACAATGTATTCTATACAAGCAGCTAGCTATCTTTTTAATTCATGTTCCTCCTTTCTTTACACCCTTCAGGGGCTTCTCTTTCTCTTAAGATAAAACCCAAACTCTTTACTACAGCCTATAAGGCCCTGCATGGTCTGGGTACTGCCAGCTTCTCCAACTACATCACATACAACTCTCCTCCAGGTTCCCCACAGTCTGGACACACCAGTCTCCTTATTGCTTCTCAAATGAGGGCAAGTCCCTCCTCCCTCAGGGTCTTTGAATTCTCCTAGAACATTTTCCCCCTAGTATTCTTCTCAATGGGTTGTTTATTCTCTTCCTTCAGTTTCAGCTCGACTCTCTTCCTCAGGAAGACCTTCCAGGACCACTTTATGTAAAATGGCACCAACCCTCTTTATTCCTTCATAGCAGTGATCACAGGTTGCAAATACTTATTTGCTTCCTTGCTTATTTATGGCTAACTCCCTCCCTAGGCTGTTAGCTCAAGAAGAGCAGAGATCTCATCTGTTTTGGTTATAGCTGCATCTCCAGAGCCCAGTACAGTGTCTGGCAAAGTCAATGCTCAGTAATAATTAACTGAGTGAATGAATCATTACCTATCACATCCAATATGAGAAATGACAAAAAAGACCTCATCTTATTCTGACCTTACCTTTGTTATTTCCCCAAATACATTTGATACAAGGGATACTAACCGATTATTTGCAGTAAATAACAAGAGGATACCGAGTGGTTTAAAATTAGGAAAGGTGTGCGTAAGGGTTGTATTCTTTCACCATACTTATTCAATCCATATGCTGAACAAATAATCTGAGAAGCCAGACTATATGAAGAACGAGGCTTCAGGATTGGAGGAAGATTCATTAACAAACTGTGATATGCAGATGACACAACCTTGCTGGCTGAAAGTGAAGAGGACTTGAAGCACTTACTAATGAAGGTCAAAGACTACAGCCTTCAGTACGGATTACACCTCAACATAAAGAAAACGAAAATCCTCACAACTAGATCAATAAGCAGTATCATGATAAACAGAAAAGACTGAAGTTGTCAAGGATTTCGTTTTATTTGGATCCACAATCAATGCCCATGGAAGCATCAGTCAAGAAATCAAATGGTGTATTGCACTGGGCAAGTTTGCTGCAAAAGACCTTTTTAAAATGTTGAAAAGTAAAGATGTCATCTTGTAGACTAAGGTGCGCCTGAGCCAAGCCATGGTGTTTTCAATCGCCTCATATGCATGGGAAAGCTGGACAGTGAATAAGGAAGATCAAAGAAGAACTTACGCTTTTGAATAATGGTGTTGGGAAAGAATACTGATTATACCATGGACTGCCAGAAGAAATGAACAAATCTGTTTTGAAAGATGTACAACCAGAATGCTCCTTAGAAGAAAGGATGGTGAGACTATGTCTCATACTTTAGACATGTTATCAGGAGGGACCATTCCCCGGAGAAGAACATCATGGTTGGTAAAGTAGAGGGTCAGCAAAAAAGAAGAAGATCCTCAAAGAGATGGATTGACACAGTGGCTGCAACAATGGGCTGAAACATAGCAACGATCGTGAAGGTGGTACACGACCAGGCAGTGTTTCCTTCTGTTCTACATAGGGTCACTATGAGTTGGAATTGACTCGATGGCACCTAACAACTACAACAACATACTAACTGAGAATTACGAACTCTAGTTTTATTCCCCCAATTAAAATTAGATGCTCCCTAAGGATAAGACCTTATTTTTAATTTCGTTAAAATGTTTTTCTCACAGGTCTATAATCATATAAACCCTCAAATCTGCTTATATTCTATGATTTAAAGCAAATATCAAATTAAGAGGTATTATAACTTAATTAATTTATAATCCTTTAATTTTTATTTTTTAATTAAAGAAAAGTAAAAAGTTAAGCTAATGAACAGCAAATAGCTCCTTGAGTCTTCTCTATAAAGATCAAAAAAGACAAAGAAATATAAATGGTTAAGTTACTGACTTTCTATCTGTCATCAAACAAATGGGATGTGATTAGCCTGAATTCTCTGCTATTTGTGATGTATGGTAAAAGGAAAAGGATTCTGAAAAGAGCTTCTGGCATTGACATTCTGGATGGAACTGCATCACTGGCGGTCCTGGGGACACACTGCACACTCCCAGCAGGAATGCAGGCTGTCCACTTTGGGAAAATCAGTCAGGGTCCCTGGATCTTTCTTTCTGAAATGTTCACCAGGGTTTCAAGTATGATGTTACAAAGAGATATATACAGTTGTTTTGACAGCATGATAACAGAACTTTGGCAAAATCAACTTTTACAGAACTCTGGAAGTTAATCAAGGGTACTACAGATTAAATGTGTCCCCTCAAATACGTACTGGAATCCTAACACCTATACCTGTGGGCGTGATCCTGTTTGGAAATAGTTGTGTTTGTTATGTAAATTTGATCATCCTCGAGTAGGGTGAGTTCTAAATCTAATCACCTCTGAGTTATAAAACGAGTAGATTAGACACAGAGACATGCACATACACTGGGGAAAGACAGATGCTATGTGAGGATCACCAAAGAACCAAGGAACACCCAGGACTACGTACTAGGAAGGGCTCAACATGGCTGTGACCCTGATTTGGACTTTTCGCCTCCAGAACTGTGAGAAAATAAATTTCTGTCCTTTAAAGCCACCCAATGTGGTATTTGTGTTACAGCAGCTCTTGGAAACTGAGACAAAAGGCTGGCAGCAATATAAGCAGCATCATTTTCAAGAAATATGGCTGAATCTGGTAAGAACAGCAAGCTCTGTAGCATTTTAACTTGTCCTTTTTCCCTTCTCCTCTCCCGAGCTCCACAGTAGCCTTGATAACCAGCAGCCTAGCAGCCACTGGAGGAGGCAAAATGAGTCTGCACTGCCCCAAAAGTCCCATTCCCAGAAAACTATCATTATTTGACTTGTCTGGCATCTGTCTCATTTCTGATATTGGCAATTTGTGTCTTCTCTCCTTTCTCTTCTGATCAGTCAGGTTGTTGTTGTTAGGTGCTGTCGAGTCAGTTCTGATTCATAGTGACCCTGTGTATAACAGAACAAAACACTGCCTGGTCCTGTGCCATCCTCATAATTGTTGTTGTGCTTGAGCCCATTGCTGCAGCCACTGTGTCAGTCCATCACGTTGAGGGTCTTCCTCTTTTCGCTGTCCCTCTACCAATCATGATGCCCTTCTCCAGAGACTGGTCAGATTAACATGTCCAAAGTACGTGAGATGAAGTCTCGCTATCCTCACATCCAAGGAGCATTCTGGGTACTTCTTCCAAGATAGATCCCTTGGTTCTTCTGGCAGTTCATGGTATACTCAACATTCTTCACCAACACCACAACTCAAAGGCATCAATTCTTCCTCAGTCTTCCCTATTCATCGTCCAGCTTTCGCATGCATATGAGGCAATTGAAAACACCATGGCTTGGGTCAAGCGCACCTTAGTCCTCAAAGTGACATCAGGTTAGAGGTTTATTAATTTTATTGATCTTCTTAAAGAACTAGTTTTTTATTTCATTGACTTTTTTCTACGTTTTTTCTGATTTCTACTTCATTGATTTTCACTGTGGCCTTTAGTATTTCCTTTCTTCTGCTTTCTTTGTGTTTAATTTGCTCTTCTTTTTCAAGCTTCTTAAGATGATACCTGAGTTCATTGTTTTAAGACCTTTCTCCTTTTACAGGTATTTAGTGCTATAAATTTCCAGTTAGTACTGTTTGATATTTCATAAATTCTGATATATTGTGTTTTCATTTTCATTCAGCTCAAAATACTTTCCAATTTCTGTTTTGATTTTTTTCTTTGGTCTACTGGTTATTTGTGGTTGTTGTTAGCTGCGACTGAGTTGGCCCCAGATTCATGGTGACTCCGTGTACAATGTTACAAAAGGCTGCCCTCCCTGGTCCCACACCATCCCCATAATCAGTTGTACATCTGACCACTGTGATCCTTAGGGTTTTCGTTGGCTGATTTTCGGAAGTAGATCACCAAGCCACTCTTCCTAGTGGGTTATTTGTTGTGTGTCATAGAGTCGGTTCCAACTCATAGTGGCCCGATAGAACAGAGTAGAACTGCTCCATAGGGTTTCCAAGGAGCAGCTGGTGGATTTGACCATTTTCTTAGTAGCCTGATCTCTTAACCACTTCACCATCAGGGCTCCAATTTAGAAGAGTATTATTCGGTTTCTAGATATTTGGGGGATTTCCCAAAAATCTTTCTGCTATTCACTTTTAATTTAATTCCACTGTGGAACCTTTTGTTGAATTATTAGCTATCGTGCTTTGTCTTGTTATTGTGGTGGTTGCTTCAGGGTTTGTAGTATTCATCTTTAACTTACCAGTCTACATGTAAATGAGATTATTCCATTTCATATGTAAGAGGCTTACGATAATATGCTTCCATTCCTTCCTCCCCAGCCTTTATGCTATTTATGCTATTGCTGTCATGCATTTTACTCATACGTATGTTATAAACCTCACAATACAGTGTTATTATTTTTGTTTAAGCAGTCAATTATCTTTTAAAGAGATTTAAGTAAGGAGAAAACCACCTTATATATTTACACATGGAGTTATCTTTCCAGGTGCTTTAACTCCTTTGTGTAGATTCATTTTGACATCTGGTATCACTTTCCTTCTGCCCGAAGAATGTCGTTAAACATTTTTGGTGATGAGGGTCTGCTGGTAATGAATTCTTTTAGCATTTGTATGTCTGAAAAATGTCTCTATTTCATCTTTGTTTTTAAAAGACATTTTGCCAGGCATAGAATTCTAGGTTGACAAGTTTTTTTTCTTTCAGTACTTTAAACATGTTGCTTATTGTCCTCTCACTTGTATTGTTTTCAACAAGAAATCTGCTGTTATCCTCATCTTTGTTCCTCTGTATGTAACACATCTTTTTTTCCTCTGACTGCTTTATCACTAGTTTTGAGTAATATGATTAAGATGTACCTTGGTATTATTTTATTAATTTTTTTGTGCTTGGGGTTCAATGAGCTTCTTAGATCTGTGGGCTTACATTTTTCATTAACTTTAGAGAAATTGTGACTATAATTTCTTCCAATTTTTTTTTGTTGTTTGTTTCCTCCTCTCCTTTGGGGACCTAATTACTCACATATTAGGGCTGTCTGACGTTGTCACGAAGGTCACTGATGCTGGTTTCTTTTTTTTCTTTGTGTGTTTCAGTTTGGATAGTTTATATTGCTATGCCTTCTTTGTTGTTAGGTGCTGCTGAGTCAATTCCAACTCATAGCAACCCCAATGTGACAGAGTAGAGCTGCTCCATAGGGTTTTCTAAACTATAATCTTTATAGAAGCAGATCACCAGGTTTTTCTCCTGTGGAGCTGCTGGGTGGGTTCAAACTGCCAACCTTTGGGTTAGCTCCTGCTATGCCTTCAAGTTCACTAATCTTTTCTTCTGCATTGTGTTATCTGCTGTTAAGCCCATCCAATGTATTTTTCATTTCATACATTGTAATTTTAATCTCTAGAAGTTTGGGTCTTTTTATATCTTTCATGTCTCTACTAACTTTTTAAACATGTGGAATACAGTTATAATAACAGTTTTAACGTCCTTCTCTAAAAATTCCAACATCTGTGTCATCTCTGGGTCAGTTTCAACTGATTACTCTCTTCATTGTAGATAATATTATTCTGGCTCTTTGCACACCTGGTAATCTTTGATAGGATACCAGATATTGTGAATTTCACATTGTTCGGTGCTGGATATTTTTTGTATTCCTACAAATATTCTTGAGCTTTGTTAAGGAATACAGTTGATTTACTTAGAAACAGACTGATCCTTTCAGATCTTCCTTTTATCATTTGTTAGACAGGTCTGGAGCAGTGCTCAGGCAAGGGCTAATGATTCCTCACCACTGAGGCAAGACTTCCCTGAGTCACTCTTCCCAATGTCCCATGAATTATGGGTTTTCCATTCTGACTCATGGGAACAAGCACCATTCCCAGCCCTGTGTGGGCACCAGGCAGTGTTCCCTCTAACTCTTCTGGATGGTTTGAATGGTAGTTTCCTCACATACATTGTTGATCAGTACTCTGCTGAATACACAGGAGGACACTCAGTAGCTCTCTAGATTTTTCTCTCTGTGCAACCTTCTCCTCCCAAGTACACTGTCCTATGAACTATAGCTGCCTTGGTCTCCCAAGACACTCGGCTCTGTTTTTGCAACTCTTCCAGACTGCTGGACTCCATCTCAGTTCCCCTCCCTGTGCCACAGCTTGGAAACACCCTCAAGGTGGTAAGCTGGGGCAACTGCAGGGCTCTTCTCTTTTGTTTCCCACCTCTCAGCATTCACTGTCCTTCATTGCCTGATGGGATTATTGTCTAATGTATTTTATCTGAATTTTGGAGTTGCTTCAGGTAGGAGAGTAAATCTGGTCTCTGTTACTCCATCTTGGCAAAAAGTGGAAGTCCGGTTCCCGTTTTTACTTTCTATTGTTGTTGTTAGGTACTGCTGAGTTGGTTCTGACTCACAGCGACCCTATGACCACAGAACAAAACACTGCCTGGTCTTGCACCATCCTCACAATCCTTGCTATGTTTGAGCCCACTGTTGCAGACACTGAGTCAGTCCATCTCTTTGAGGATCTTCCTCTTTTTGCTGAACCTCTACTTTACCAAGTATGATGTGCTTCTCCAGGGACTGGTTCCTCCTGACAACTTATCCAATATACGTGAGATGAAGTTTTGCCATCTTTGCTTCTAAGGAACATTCTGGCTGTACTTCTTCCAAGACAGATTTGTTCGTTCTTCTGGCAGTCCATGGTATACTCAATACTCTTTGCCAATACCATAATTTGAAGGCATCAATTCTTCAGTCTTCCTTATTCATTGTCCAGCTTTCACACGCATATGAAGCAATTGAAAAAAATCACTGCTTGAGTCAGGCACACCTTAGTCCTCAAAGTGACATCTTTGCTTTTTAACAAGAGTTCTTTTGCAGCAGATTTGCTAATGCGATACGCCATTTGAGTTCTTGACTGCTGCTTCCATGGGCTTTGACTGTGGATCCGAGTAAAATGAAATCCTTGACAACTTCCATCTTTTCTCCATTTATCATGATGTTGCTTATTGGTCCAGCTGTAAGCATTTTTGTTTTCTTTATGTTGATCTGTAATCCATACTGAAGGCTGTGGTCTTTGATTTTCATCAGTAAGTGCTTCAAGTCCTCTTCACTTTCAGCAAGCAAGGTTGTGTCATCTGCATAACTCAGGTTGTTAATGAGTCTTCCTCCAATTCTGATATCCTGCTCTTCTTCATATAGTCCAGCTTCTTGGATTACTTGCTCAGCATACAGATTGAATAGGTATGGTGAAAGGATGCAACCCTAACGCACACCTTTCTTGACTTTAAACCACGCAGTATCCCCTTGTTCTGTCTGAACAACTGCCTCTTGATCTATGTACAGTCTCCTCATGAGCATAATTAAGTGTTCTGGAATTCCCACTCTTTGCAATGTTATCCGTAGATTTGTTATGATCCACACAGTTGAATGCCTTTGCATAGTCAATAAAACACAGGTAAACATCCTTCTGGCATTCTCTGCTTTCAGCCAAGATCCATCTGACATCAGCAATGATATCCCTCATTCCAGGTCCTCTTCTGAATCTGGCTTGAATTTCTGGCAGTTCCCTGTTGACGTACTGCTACAACCGTTTTTCAATGATCTTCAGCAAAATTTTACTTGCATGTGATATTGATATTGTTTAATTATTTCTGCATTCTGCTGGATCACCTTTCTTGGGAATGGGCACAAATATGGATCTCTTCCATTCCGTTGGCCAAGTAGCTATCTTCCAAATTTCCTTGGCATAGACGAGTGAGCGCTTCCAGCATTGCATCTGTTTGTTGAAACATCTCAGTTGGTATTCCATCAATTCCCAGAGCCTTGTTTTTCACCAGTGCCTTCAGTGCAGCTTGGATTTTGTCTTAGGCTGGGTTCTCTAGAGAAGCAAAACCAGTAAAGTGTATAAATATCTATATAAAGAGATTTATATCAAGGAAATGGCTCACTCGGTTGTAGAGGCTAGACTGTCCCAAATCCATAGGTCAGGCTGAAGGCTTCTCCTGATTCACGTAGCCACGGTGGCTGGCAAACCCAAGACCCGCAGGTCAGATAGCAGGGCTCTTGCTCAAGGCTGCAAAGACTGACCAATCCTAAGGTTAGCAGACAATACAGCAGGTAAGCTGCTAGCTCAAATCCGAAGAACGAGAGGTCAGACAAACAGGAGCCAGCTGCAGAATCCAGAGTAAGCAAAAGCCTGCAAGCCTTGCCAGAAAGTCCACTTATACTCAATGTAGGCCACACCCCCAAGGAAACTCCCTTTCAACTGACAGCTACTGACAGCAGATCCTATCATGGAGGTGATCACATTATATCAAATCTCATCATGGAAGTGATCACATCATCATATGACTGCCCAACTACATCATAACTGCCAAACCACTGAGAATCACGGCCCAGCCAAGTTGACACACAACCTTAACGATCACAGATTTCTTCCTTCAGCGTCATTGGTTCTTGATCATATGCTACCTCCTGAAAGGGCTAAACATCAACCAATTCTTTTTGGTACAGTGACTCTGTACATTCCTTCCATCTTCTTTTGATGCTTCCTGTGTCATTCAATATTTTGCCCATAGAATCCTTCAGTATTGCAACTCGAGGCTTGGATTTTTTCTTCAGTTCTTTCAGCTTGAGGAATGCCAAGCATGTTCTTCTCTCTGGTTTTCTAACTCCAGGTCTTTGCACATTTTATTATAATACTCTACTCTGTCTTCTCGAGCTGCCCTTTGTAATCTTCTGTTCAGCTCTTTTACGTGATCATTTCTTCCATTTGTTTTAGCTACTCTATGTTCAAGAGAAAGTTTCAGAGTATCTTCTGACATTCATTTTGATCTTTTCTTTCTTTCCTGTTTTTTTAATGACCTTTTACTTTCTTCATGTGTGATATCCTTGACGTCATCCCACAACTCATCTGGTCTTTGGTCATTAGTGTTCAATGCGTCAAATCTATTCTTGTGGTGGTCTCTAAACTCAGGTGGGATATACTCAAGATCGTACTTTGGCTCTCATGGGCTTGTTTTAATTTTCTTCAGCTTCAACTTGAACTTGCATATGAGCAACTGATCGTCTGTTCTGCAGTCGGCCCATGGCCTTGTTCTGACTGATGATGTTGAGCTTCTCTATTGTCTCTTTCCACAGATGTACTTTCCACATGTAGAGTCGCTGTTTATGTTGTTGAAAAAGTTATTTCCAATGAAGAAGTCGTTGGTCTTGCAAAATTCTATCATGCGATCTCTGGTGTCGTTTCTATCACCAAGGTCATATTTTCCAACTACCAATCCTTCTTTGTTTCCAACTTTCGCATTCCAATCACCAATAATTATCAGTGCATCTTGACTGCATGTTTGATCAATTTCAGACTGCAGAAGTTGGTACAAATCTTCAATTTATTCATCATTGACATTAGTGGTTGGTGCATAAATTTGAATTACAGTCATATTAACTGGTCTTCCTTGTAGGCGTAATCCTATTACTGACAACATTGTACTTCAGGATAGATACTGAAATGTTCTTTTTGACAAGAAAAATATAATTTTTGAGATATAAAAGAGAGTAAATGAAAGCTAGCAAGCAGAGATAGGGGAAGAGAGATGCCAAGCCACATGAAGACTGCCCAGGAGCAGAAGCTCGGAAGAGACAAGGACCTTCCTCCAGAGGTAACAGAGAAAGAAAGCCTTCCCCTAGAGCTGGCACCCTGAATTCCGACTTCTAGCCTCCTAAAGTGTGAGAAAATAAATTTCTGTTTATTAAAGCCATCCACCTGTGGTATTTCTGTTACAGCAGTACTAGATAACTAAGACCTCAACGTGAACCTCAATCCTCCCACTGATGTTTAGATAATTTCTTTTTGTTGTTGTTGTTGTTTTACTGGCAAGATTGAGAACCATGGATCACCTTCCTTCATGTCACCTTGCCAGAGTTATCTAAAATAAATTATTTATGGAATAGCTATTATTTCAGAATTCTGCTGTAGAGAAAAATTAATGAAACAAATCAGGGTCGAAACAACTATGTCACAGAATGATCTTTTGAAGGCCACAATAAGGTATTTTCTTTGAAGCATTAAATTTTTACAACATCAAACGCTGGATCTGTTTGGGTGTTCAGCATGAAAACAAGTTGTTTAACCGTTCTGAAAACGCCCCCCGTCACCTGTACATCCTGTATGCTGAGTTCAAGCATGTGACTGGTTGCCAGCTGTGTATAGTGCACATTGATTCCTGTAAGACTTGCGAAGACCAGTTCTTCTGGGACTTTATTAATTAAGGACAACCCAATTCCACCTTCCAACTTCACAAGCACCTGAAGGGAAACCAAAATATGGCATACTGATGACTGTTTAAAACAGAGTTCAAGGTAGCCAGTAGAGTACAAGGAAATAAATGGCTTTAAATCCCTCTACTTCAGAGCAGATGAAAACCACTTAGGCGAATCCTATTATTCACCTTGATAGTTCAAATACTATCATCTCACTAGAAGCCTTCCTCTCTAGGCACACGCCCCAACCCGACCAGAACTCCAGAGGGATTTGATGATAGCTCCATCTCAGCACTGATGACATTCTGAATTTTGCTGTAGGAATGTAATTATTTGAGAATCTTTCTCCCTATTTGGAATGCAAGCTCTTAATAAGTTATTCACTGAACTTCCGTTAACATCCAGTACAGAGCTTTACACACAGGCACTTGATTAAATAAATAACTGAATAACAAGTGTGCCTTTTCTACATTCACCTTTGCTTCCTTTTCAAACTTCCTCTTCCCAAAGCCCAAAGAGGGAGAGGAGAAGGAAGATGTCAGGTCAACTTGGCCTCCCCTCAACAACAACAAAAAAAAGAAACTCTAGCTTCCCTATTCTCTTCCTTAAATTCAGATTGGTTTGCTTCCTTTATTGTCATCTTATTTTGGCAACATTTGTTATATTCTGATTCCACATAAACTTTAGCTATCATTTACATAACATATCACATATTCATGCTGTGAAATATTAAACAGTGCCAAGCATCACCTATACTCAGAATGCATACAGGACAGAAAGAAAAGAGTAGGTCTAAACTGAGAAAATCACAGACCAAGATTCTACCTAAACAAATTGATGATCAAAGAAATAAATATATAATATTTAAAACTTACTTCCAATTCCTGCTCTGTAACTGGATTCCTTAATTTCTGCAGCTCTTGTTCAGTAATAGGAAGTTCATCCACTTCATATGATGAACGGTCACTTTTCCGTTGACAGAAATCTGTTACCTGAAGTCAAATAAAACAGTGTACTAAGAGGGTCCATACTTCAAAAGTGAAATCCACTCTATGACTATTGTGTAGGTCAACATTCACTATATAGTCAAAAATCCTATGAAGGTTACTGGTTTCTAAAGCACTACTTATGTAAGATTTTTATAATAATCAGGTAAACTTGGCTTTAAATCTACATGGTAAATCTAAGCTGTAGACCTTGAGTACCTCAAGGTTAGGCATCTGTAGGTCATCTAAAATTATAGGTCAAGTCAAAATATGCAAACCTCAAAGATCACTAGATTCAATTTTTGCCTTAAGACTGCTGTTTAAAGAGGTATTGTAGATTATAATGTACTGTCTCGGAGAGTTTACTGTTACTTACCAGCATCTTTTTCTCCTTAGCTGTCTAATAACACGATGTCTTGATAAATCCATATCTCCAGCCCAGATCTCTCCCCGAGCTCCAGAACCATATTTACAATGCCTTCTAGATATCTCTACTTAGACATCAGACAGCTACCTAAACTCAACAAGTCCAAAACTTAACTCATCAATTCCCCCAGAAATCTGTTCCATGTTCATCTCTTAGTGATCTGTACCATAATCCTCCTCGTTGCCCAAATCAGAATCTTGGAGGCCATTCTTGATACCTCTCCCTCATCCCACATTCAATTAATCATTAAATCCAGCTGATTCTACTCCTAAATAAATTTTATTTCTAGTCATTTCTCTCTGTCCTGCTCATGGCCACCCCATGCCATTTAACCTAGTCTGGGCCACTACAGTCTCCCACCTAGATTACAAAAGCCTCATAACTGGTCTTTCTCTATGCCCAGTTTCGCCCTACTCCAATGCTCCACACTGTAGCCAGAGTAAAGTTTCCAAACTAAATTTCTGATCATGTCATTCTCTGACTCATTACCTAGAAAAAACTCAAAATCGTTACCATGTATTCCAGGCTCTCCATGATCTGGCCCCAGCCTTATTTCTTACCATATTCTACATGCCAGTTGGGCTGAACTACTTTCCATTCCCCAAAAAGGTCACTCTCGCTTACCTCTGGGCCTTCACTTATCAACTTCACACATACTATATAATTGACTTATTATGTTTACTGCTTATTATTTGTTTCCCCTGCTAGAAAGTGAGCTCTCCAAGGAGGCAAAGAATTTTGTCTGTTTGCTCACTGATAGATGCTCAGTACCTAGAAGAGTGTCTGGGCTCTAACAGGTGCTCAATAAATAATTGTTGAATGAACATTCTCATTACTTAGAACACAACCCCTCCCTGCTTCCTTCTCTGTGTGGCTAACTCCTTTTGGGCAACCTTTAGGTCTCAGCTTAAACATCACTTCTTTTAAAAAGCCTCCCCAGCCTTCCAAATATGAGAATACATGTACTTCCAGATACTCTCCCATAACATCCTCCACCCTTACTCTCATAGCACAACATTTTAACTGTTGATTAGGACCCTCATCTATCTTCTGGTTGCTCATGTTATTCGTATATCAATCATTTCTATTAATATATTGAGATAATGATTAATAATGACACTGACAATAATATTAAGATGCACTGTTCTTAGCATTATCTTTTTTAATTCTTGTTAACAACTTTGAGAGGTAGGCTCTATCCTCATTTTACAAATGAGGATACCATATCCTCACATCCAGTGTAGGAATCTACATGCAGTATGTGCTCAATAAATATTTGCTGCTAGACTAACACAGGCAGGAAAGTACACTGGGTTACATGCGAGTTCTTATGGTAAATTATCACCTGGAGTGCTCTAGTTGGACCATCTGGGATGACTCTGATGGTTAATACTCCAGAACCAGGCCTCATTTTTTGGTTAATAAATTGTTGTTCAGGTGGAACTGTTCCCAAGAGTTCCATGGAAGTATCAGGACCAAGAACAACTTCAGCTCCATCAAACAGACCAGAAAGTCCTCCTTTGGCCTAAAACACATTAGAGTAAAGACATGTAAGAAAAGGCAAAAGCACTAACTGACAATATAATATGCCCACTTGAAAGGAGTTATCAAATTTAAATTCTTTTTTGGAGGGACATGGCCAATGTACAGGAAAGCATTTACTATCTGTTCAACTTTGCAGATGATGAAAAACAGCAGAATTACTTGGGTAAGTTGGAAAGTTATGCTGTATGAATTTGGGGAACTATGAGTGGGAAGTTAATTCCATGAATAGAGTATATTGGTTTACTCTGCTTGTAATAGCTTCTAGTCATTAAAATAATAGCTTAAAAAAATAGTCAAAGCACTGTTTGAGTAATCTCATTACAGTCTGCTTAAAAATCTAAAATATTCTGAAAATAAAACAATTATCAGTATCACTCAGTTTTCCAATAAGAAGCAAATTCTAGAGTTGAAAACCTCCCAGACACACCTAGGGCTGGACAACCAACCCCAATATTCAAAAGATGGTGTCTCTCGTAAAATGAAATATGAAGCTGAGAATATCACCTGATGCCCAGTTATTTAGGCTTTTGGAGAAAAGCATCTTCTTGCTATAATGTGCCCCAAGTAAAATGAAGTCTACAGCGTGATGCCTATAAGACAGGGCTAGAGAAGATAATGGCAAAGAGTGTCCAGATGCCGTATGTTAATTTTCAAACACTGAATAACAAAAAAGGGTTTAGAGGACAGGTTTCAACACAGAAAAAAGCTTTTTATGACTGTTGTAAGTTTAGAAATAAAGTGTATACACAATCTTATAAGGGCATTGTCAGAAACTGTTTTAATGCCTTAAGTTACTTTATTCAGAATAATGGGATGGAAACAAGTTTATTTCTCTAACCCAAACACCTTCTGCTCTGCTGAATACTATTATTATAGGGTTATTCACAAACAGAGAAATGAGGAAATAGATTCAAGAAACAACAAACACAAGAAAGGGGTTTATTTGGGGGAAAATACTCCAAGAGAATCGGAATTACATGGGCTTTAGAAACAAACCAGAAGTAAACTCAGGGTCAGACATGGAACCCCCCACCCCCCAAATTATAACAAGCCCCGTCTTGCCTCTAGAAGTCTGAAAGGTATTACTAATTGAAAATCACAAATCCATCCCAGATGTGTGCTCCATACAGTGAGCAGCTTGGCTTTGATGAAACAAGCCCAGGGAAACAGAGATAAAGAAAATTAAAATCTTACCAAATAGTAGTCAGAGGCTCCTTACAGCTTTCTTCACTGCCCTGGAGTAAAAACTCCCTCTATGGGAAGACAGTCTGGTTTCTACCAGGGACAGACACACTAAGAGCACTCTCTCAAGGTCTTGATGTTCTGACCTTCTAGGTAAAACCCTGGGCCGGGACAGAACTACACATACAGCCACATGTGTTGTTCTGCTATATGCCCAAACTTCCTAGACACCTTCCTACCTACTGATCTCAGGATCCATGGTCTCATTCCCAGCCTGAAGCCAAAAGGGTAGAAAATCCAAACTCCTAGTAATTTTCTGAACTCCTATTCGCTTGTAAAGTACCTGAGAGCTTAGTATGCTATAGAATGGCTGAGTCGAAAACAAGGAAACTGTCCAGCAATCTTCAATCTGACATTTGCTAAAACAACTAAATGCTTACTCGGGCATCACTGAGAATGCTGATCAAACAATCACAGAGCTTGCAGAGCACATTGTAATTGCTCACCATCTCATAAAATACTTTACAAAAGACTGTCCCTAATGCTCTTGGCTGCTAACTGAAAGGTCGGAGGTTCAAGTCCACCCAGAAGAGCCTCGGAAGAAAGGCCTAGCCAACCACCGATAACCCTATGGAGCACAATTCTACACTGACATGTACGGGGTTGCCATGAGTTGAAATTGACTCAATAGCAACTGTTGGTTTTTTCGTTTTTTCTTTTAAATGCAGCTATCATATTGACTTCACAAGTCTAAAACTAACCCATCTAATTTAATGTTGGGCATTTAGTCTTCTTTCTTTCTAAAAAAATTAAATAGGTAATTTATGTCATCAAAGAAAAAATATGCAGATAAGCCAAGAAAGAAAAAAAAAAAAAATCCCATCATCCAGAGGCAACCATTCTCGGCACATTTGTTGTATATCCCATTCAAGAATATTTCCCATGTAAATACACACAAATGTACAACAATTTTTTTTTTTTTTTTTTACTTTCTTTCAACTAAAAGGGGATATTGCTCTATAATTTATTTTTCCATTTAACAACATATCATGTACATCCTAGTTGGACTTTGCGGCGTCAATGAAGTCTCAACCACTGCTTGCTGCAACTGGTGATGCCAGAAACTACTGACCTGAACAACCAACCCATGTAACCCACAGGTCAGTTTGCCTTCTCGGAAACTCCATGTCTGAGTTGTACTTCGCCTGCGGTCAGGCTTTCTTAGCATCAGGGGCTCATACCTGGTAAAAGGAAAATGAAATGTGTTTTCTGAGTCAAATATTTCAGGCCTAAAGAAAATATCAGGATCATGGTTTTGCTCTTCTTCCTTGCAACACCCTCTACCTTAAAATCTAATGGGCAGTTTGCTTGACGGCAGTTAGTGTCTCTTAACAAGGCAAGCGGAACACAATGGAAAGAAACAAATGGGGTCACCAAGTGATAAGACTGTTGTTAGCTGCCATCTAGTGAGCTCTGACTCATGAAGATCTTATGTACAACAGAAGGAAACATTACCCAGCCCTGAGCCATCTTCACGATCGTGGGTATGTTTGAATCCGTTGTTACAGCTAATGTGTTAATCCAACAAGACTTTAAAGATTCATAATACAGTAATACAGGTTCTTGTATTCTCACAATAACAAGTTATCATACAGTATAAGAAGGGCTATCTGCTAAATATTTTTAAAATCTTTTCAATAGCTTTTATTCTGTTTTATCTCCAAATATTTTTATTTCATATTGGGTTTTCACTTGTAAGGCATCTAAAGTCCTTTTGGAAGTAAATAAGGTATTAACTGAAAACAAATACATTGATTTTATAGAAAAACTAAGGCACAGGTAACTCAAATAACTTATTCAAAGTTAAAGAGCTGATTTGAATCCGAAAGTTATTCATAAAAGCATATTTAATTATTCTCTTAATAAACTTAATTTTTGCTTTAGAAAGATTCAACAAAATTCTTAGAAATGTAAAAATGAAACTTCACTTCTAGGGAGTGAGGGTGGGATGGAAGTTTAGGTGAAAGAGACATTCACTTTTCAGAACATATCTTTTTCAATTGTTTGAATTTTTTAACATTTGTATGGGTATTTCCATATAGCTTAAAAAACAAAAAAAAAGGGCCCAATACTCATATTTGGGAATGTGACAGGTTTCCATCCTTGAAGAAAACAATAAATATAAAAACACCAATTCTTACTTCATAATTAGAATCCTAGCTTTTTGATACAGATTTCCTCTAGTCTAAATTTGAAAGAATGAGTTTCTAGTTGCCTAGAAAATTACCTGTTGTCAGTTACTGCAGCAAGACCAGCAATATCTAAGATGGCAGAGCCTTCGGAGGAGCGGGCTGCTGAGGGCTTATTGGGGTTGTGAGGAACTGAAGAACCCTCATGAGCCAGCATGCCTGCTCCCGTCATCCTCCAGAGCTGAGAGCGCTTTCCTGGTTCCTGTTGAACAGACACACACAAAGACAGGAAAGCCATCATACGCAGCTACAGCGAGTTCCTCACTAGCTTCATCTAAGGGCTGAACTGGACTGAGACATTAAATTTCCTACATTGTATATACAGTATACTTAATTCAAACTCCCATTGTTGTTAATCCCTAGCTGCACTTGGGGTGAAATATGCTAAACTCAGATATGTCTTGAACCAAACAACCAAAAACTACAAATAACTGAATTTAGAAAACTTTTATTCTTTTCAATATTCTTTCTTTTTTAAAAAAAATTAGGAACATTTGGCTGAGCAATATAGTCAGCCAAGGCGCAGCCTACTCTCCTACACTAGCTATACTACCATGAACGATCCAATTCCAAACGGTGACCCTGGGGTGGGGTGCCCTTACCTTAAAGAATGATCCAATTAAATAAAGTACGATGTGAGTACTAAATACATGATAGTCTCAATATTTGATAACTGGTAATCCTCATAACGCACATATAACCAGAATTTACCAGAGAACAGTCTTCCTTTCCACCCTGATAGTCACAATATTTGATAACTTGTAATCCTCATACTGCACACATAACCAGAATTTACCAGAGATCAGTCTTCCTTTCCACCCATATTAATTGATAGTTTCCAATATACAAGTTGACTGTATTCAAAGGTTATACTAAGTTGATTGTTATTAATTCTAAATATAGTTTCTCCTTAGGAATATTTTATAAAGAACAGTTGAGCTTCCAGGTTAATCTATGAAAGTCTATACAATTTGTTATATACTAGAAAAAAAGCAATAATAATAATACTAGCTGAGAATTTACTATGTGTCAGGTACCATTCCATGGGATCTACATTTAATAATTCATTTAATCCTCAAAACAACACAATGAGGTATACACTATTATTATCCTTACTCACCGATGAAGAAGTTTAGGAAAAGTGAGATGAAGTAACTCCCAAGGTCACAAAACCAATAGGCGGCAGAGCCAAGATTTGAATCTCTGCAGCCCGATTCCAGAGCTGGCATGCTTAACCACTCCACTATACTGCCTCTCTAACACAATCTGTATGGTTCCATTTCAATAACACCTAAGCATTTAGAATACTCTTTCTGTGGGAAAGTATATTCCAGCTAGACCTATCAGGTCATGTCTACTCTCATCAGGCAGGAGCTCCTCCAGAACAACAGACACATATGGATACTACAAACTCATTAACATCCTACCTCTGCATTAGAAAAGAGTTTTTGGCACAACATTCTACAAAATAAAACCTAACAAAGTAGTACATGCCACTAGAGAGGCAGTTAGTACCGTGGTTAAGAACATGAATGCTGGCATCAAAATGCCAGAAATTGAAACCCAGCTGCCCCATTTACTAGCTGAGTGGCATTGGACAAGTTACTTAATCTCTCTGATGCCGTTTCCTGATTTGTCAAAGACGGCAATTAAGCTACCTTATATGGCTCTTGTGAGAACTGTAATAAAATGTAAGGTCCTTAGCACCTGCACGGCACATAGAAAGGTCTCAATAAATGTTTGCTATGTTATTATTATTACAACTCTTTGCACAGCATCTTACGTACATTATCCTAGTTGATGCTTGTAACTAAACAGAGAGGTCAGTAGGAGAATGAAGTTCATGGAGGAATGTGAAATGCCAGATATCATATCTTTAAGTGGCAAAACCAGAACTCAAACCTAGAAAGATATGGTGCTCTGTCTACTGTATGCTACCACCTATGTGTTCAAAAAGAGATGAGACTAAGCTGCACTTTTCCATCTGCAGCCCCCATCTGTTCAGTAAGAAAAAACATCTATCCACAGCATCAAAAACCACATGGAAAATCATCTCAATTATCCTGCAGATGTTCCAAACTGGGATCAAAGTGCAGATGCCCCAGGTGAG
Source organism: Trichechus manatus latirostris (assembly GCF_000243295.1). Classification (NCBI taxonomy): domain Eukaryota; kingdom Metazoa; phylum Chordata; class Mammalia; order Sirenia; family Trichechidae; genus Trichechus; species Trichechus manatus. The sequence continues at coordinate 16,969,431 of NW_004443984.1, forward strand.
ATTACATTTTCACACATGGATTCCTCTACTGCCTGCCCACACACACAGGCTCATTCTAAGCTGGAAGCTATCAAAATTTCCATTTAAAAACCTGAGATGCACCATTCTCCTTCCAGTTCCGTTTCACCCTTCCCTAACCATTTACTCTTAAAATCATTAGACGAGACCCAGGAAGGCAGAAGTCCATTGCGGGGAGGGTATCTGTGGGAAGAGGTGCTATGGTGGCCCAGTGTGGGATGTTGAAGCCCAAGTAGGGCAAAGAAGGCATCCACATGGGTGGCAGGGCAGCCCAGAGTGGGGTGTTGAAGCCCAAGGTGGGTGATGATAACATGCATGCCAAGGGATTAGGGAGGGGAGCCTAATGTGGGGTATCAATGCCTAAGTGGGGTGAGGAAGGCATTCTTGCAGGGGGTAGGGGTTGGAGGGAGGGCTGCCCAGCACCTGGAGATCAGAGCTAAAGTAACAACGGCATCCATGCAGGGGATGGGGCAGCAATGGTGATGCGAAACTAATTACATTCAGGAGAGCTGATCAATCAATAGATATATCAGGGAGCTACAAATACGGAAAGGGAGAAAACTAGAATAAACCTTGTGATGTTGGACTGGAATCGGAAACACTGGTGTAAGCTCCTGCTTTTCAATACACGCCCCAAGGGTTAAGTGCTTGGCTGCTAACCAAAAGGTTGGTGGTTGGAACCCACCAGTGGCTCCTCAGGAGAAAGATGGTGGTGATATATCAGTGTTAATCCTAATGTTGATGGTTGTAGTGTGGCTATATAGGAGAATATCCTCATTTGTAGGAAACATATACTAAAGTATCTGGGGGTGATAGGGCAACACGTCAACAAATTACTTTCAAATGTTTTGGGAAAAAAAGTTATGTACTGTTCTTGCAACTTAAGTTTGAGATTCTTTCAAAATTCCACGCAAAAGAACAAAAACAACCCAACAAAAGCCTAAGAGGCCAAACTTTCTACTCTTGGTTTCCAATTTAAGAGGATAGGAACATTTCTTAATGTCAATTCATACATCTTTGCCTAACTGTAGATGTCAATGTAACTCATTTATCATTTATCATCCCATTCACCAGTTTTCATCCTCATTGAGATAGTAATTGTGAAGATTTTCTGTAAATTACAAAATGTTATTCAAAATGTTACTATTAGTGCTATTTAATAAAATATCTGTTCTTATCTGCTTAGCAGTCACCTAGACCTTAGAAATTACACATGTATTTATTATCAATGTTTTACTGATCACACCTGGTGAACATATCCCTCTTGATAAATCACCTACTGTTGAGTTGGTTTCCATGCACCCTAACAAACTTATCTACTTGAACACTGCTTGAAAGTTACCTAACAACATCATTTCCAAGAACTCTTTCATTTCCTCTTCAATTCACTTGACTTCTGTCAGACTTGGCACTTCCTTTAGATTTCAGACTATTGTTTTACAAAAGTCTACAAAAATGTTTACTTTCAATTCCTATGCTTCATGCCTCTTATCACCAATCCCAACTCTTACTTCTTTTATACACGCACAGTCTTACATAAAAGAGGGGAGCCTTGGTGGCGCAATGGTTAAGAGTTACAACTGCTAACCAAAAATTAGGCAGTTGGAATCCACCAGCCACTCCTTGGAAACCTGATGGGGCAGTTCTACTCTGTCCTACAGGGTCGCTGTGAGTTGGAATTGACTCAATGCCAACAGGTTTGGTTTGGTCACATTTTAAGCAAATCTGAATTATGTGACTTTGAAACATGATATAAAAATACATGTGTTAAAGTTTCATTTATGTGCAAAATTTGAAGTAATTTGAATCTCCCCTCCAATTAAAAATTTGGGAAGAATTATATAACCCCCAAGCCAAGTAAATCCTAAACAGATCTACATTACTGCCAAGTACAATACAACTTTAGGTGATAAACAGGCATCATTTATCAGCATTACAACCACTGAGGTGGTACACAGACATCTTCTGTCAGGGTTATTTTTTAATTATGTGATTTAAATTATGCAAAGTCTTCAGAAACACATCCCTCATGTAAAAGTGACCTCCCTACCTATGTATCTGCATTGCTCTGATTTTCAAACTGACTTTCACTTGATGTCACCCTCCTCTTAATATACCTTATGCACCTCTGTGCTCCTAGTCTTCTTTGAGCTTTATGTTTGACCTATTTATTACCAGTCCTTCTGTCACCGTTAATATTTCCGGCCACATTTTACTGTCTTTTTCTCTATATCTAGGTCCATTACATAAATATTTCCCCAAGCTGACCTGAAAAAGAAGTCAACTTAATTTTTTTCTCTTTATGCCAACTTTCAACTCTGCAGTCAGCATAAAAAAGAGAAAAAATTGTCAATCTGACATTTTAAAAAGTCAGTTTAGGGAAAAGTAGATTAGGGAAGTGCTATAACAGAAAAACAGAGTAATGCAAAAGATAAATCACCAACTCAAGGATTAAGTTTTTCAAAATGCGCATGGAAGATGAAAGTGGCTTGGACTTCCTATAGCAGGAAGAACACCAAACTGGAGCCATCAAGATTCCCAAGTTCTGCACCCTGAGCAAGTATTTGAATCTCTCTAAGTCTCCATTTCCTCATGGAGACTTAGAGTTTGGACTAGATGAGCCGAAGTCCCTCAAAGTGCTAAAAAAAATTCCTTTACCCTAAACGCCAGTGTCTAAGCCTGCTTACCTTCTTCTTTAAAATGACTCTTTGTGTCTTTGGTGAGACATCCAAGACTAACTCTGCACAGGTAATGGTCTTGTTGGAAGCCACAGGCCTACCTGTTCCCTCCTGCAAACTGTAATTAAAAGATAAATAAATAAATACATACATATACATATATATTTTATATATGTACAAATTCATGCTATATTTTAAATATATATGTACATATACAAAACAAACACATGTATTTGCATACATATCTAAGTACTTAATAAGGAAACACCTAAAATCTCTATTAAAGAATAATATTTTTTTAAAAAAAAGCACGGAGAAAAAAGTTGGACTCAAGTAGTAGAAAGATCAGAATTGCATTTTTTTTTTCCTGCACAGTTCAAAGATTCATTTGTCAAAAGACATACTGGGACATTGTCTCTCTCCTGATTTAGGGGCTTACAGTTCAGACATAAACGGATAACTATATATCATTTAGAGGCAAAACCAAAACAAAACCAAGCCAGACATTCCAACGGAACTCTCTGCCAGGCAGAAGATCAACATCATAGCTTCTACAAGCCTTGGCAAGAAAGTAGAAGTCCCTCTAGTATGAAAAGAAAACAAATGATTCATAACCACCTTCCTCCAATTCAATCTTGTTGTGTTTCTCTGTGGCTTAAAAATCCTAAGCTTTACAGAATGCTGCAGCCTAGCTAGACTTTGGCGTATCTGGATGAGGTTGAGATAGACAATTCTCCTGCTTCCATTAATCCCAATCATCAAAAAAGGAATTGATAAATTCAGAGTTAAAAACCTAGACTTCTTCTCCCATCATTAGTTCCCTCCAAGAATGCAAAGAAATAGTATCTAGTAATCTACCCAAAAGACGGTTCAACTTCTTAACACATCAAGATTCCTAGGAGATTCTCTTTTATCTGCACCCCATCTGTTCAGCCAAGTTAGTGAAGAATCCTCCATTAGGATTCTTCAGTTACAGAGCTTAGTAACTATTGGAATTTACAGAACATAAGGAAAAAAAAACATGACTAGCAATCAGATTTAAAACTTGTTTCTCAGGCACTAAAAGGTTGAACAGGCCACACCGTTGAGTGCTGTAATCCTTAAAAACAAACAAACAAACAAAACATGATTGGCTCAATTGTTGTAGCAAGATAAACAGCCCAGCACCATCATTACCAAAGAAAACTGCAACAGACAAGGAAAAGGATGGTTATTCTCAGCAAAGACGCTCATCCCATCCATTACTAATAATATCTCAGCTCTAGGCAGATGAGAAAAACCACCCAGGTACTCAAGAGGTTACTTTGCAGGCCTCAGGTACATAAAAAATAACATGCATAAGCAAAATTATTTATAACATTTTGGAAAGTAATCTGACTTTAAATGTCCAGTTTAGGTGATTTATATTTGTGATGCTAAAGATTCAGCTATTTCCCTTTTTCTTTCACAGAAAAACTTTCAAAACTGGCCTTGCAACTTCAGCACAGAAACAACCACCTCTATTTACATGTTGGTAGAATAACTACTTTTTGAAAGCTCAATATTTCGAGTCTCTATATACCAATCTATGTACCAATTTACCGCAGAATTACAATAAACTCACTAGTCTTCACCTAAGCTTTCTAAATACAACTAGTCGGATGGCAATGAAGATTATAATTCTATGGCAATTGGAATTGCTGTGAATTTAAGCTATTTTTCTTGGCATTAGGAGAATATTAAGACAGACCATTAAGTGTCAGCCTAACCAGTATTCTCAACAGGGTAGGGGGCTAAGGATGAGTTGAATAATTATGATGAAGATTAGTCAGTTTCAAACGAGGAAAATGGTAAGACAGACTTATAAATAATAGCAAGTAAGTTAAAAACAGTATCTAAAAATACTTTAAACTAAGAGGCATGCAAGATATTTTCAGAATAACACCTTACAGGAAGAGTTGTTAAATACTAGAATGGATTATTGAAAGGGAGCTTTAAAAAGAGGAGTCTTCCCTCTTTGGATAAATTTTAATCTAGCCACAAAGCAAGGGTTTAGACTAAATGGCCTCTCAAGATAGACCCTGAAGCCTAGGATTTGGTAAAGAATGAAGGAATCTTCCTTTGTACTTTGGTCTCCTAAGAAACTGCTTACAATTTAATACCAGTTAATAATTAGAACCTTCTGCTTTAAAGGAATAGCAATTTAACCCAGAATTACCCAGAGAATGTATATGTAGCAGCAATGTAAATGAAATTTTCATAATAAAGCTGTCGGTTATCCTGGAAATCATTCATGTTACAGTTGATCTCAGAGGAACCTGCCCCTTTAACAGTCAGAGTGATAAAAGGTGGCAGGGTGGGTTCATCCCATGCATAATCCAATGAAGTCATGGGTTTCACTTCAGTCCGGAGCCTGGGTTCAGCCACGCCATGCTGTGTAAAGACAACTGGGACCTAGAGTAATGGCAGAGAGGACAAAGAGGACTCTCATTAAGAGTGGTGTTATTAGAAAGTGATTCAGTGCTTCCTAGGTTTAAGTTCCAGATTCTTCCCAATGACTCCTATTCAAGGAATAACCACCAGTGAGGTTCATCGTCTCGCCTTTTCAAATGCCTTTCTGATCATCTTCCAAATTCCAAGAAGCCCACCAATTACAGGACATGGGCTACAGCCTGTTGGAAAAGGGCTTTAAGAACCTTGGCCAAGTCAAATACCTAGGGAAAGCAATTCTATCCTTCCAGTGGCACCTCTTCTACCCCAACTCCCCTGTGGTGCACTTTGAAAAGAGAAAGGAATAAGGATTTTGGAAATCAGCTACAGAAAGCCACAAATTATGAGACATATTGTTATTCAAAGACATACTTTAAAATAGAATCTAATGATTTCCATTTTGGCTTTATTTGGGAAAATTATAAAAATGCTCACTGTAACTAAGCAAACAGTAGAATTGCCCATTCTCATAATCATTGTACAATGAATGATTCTGATTTCTCTCCATGTTTGTATGGAATATCTAAAGAGGGCATCACGTCAACCAAACACTCTAGTCAAAATAAGTTCTGGATGTCGAAAAACTACTTCTGTCTGGGCAAGGCTGCTCAGCAATCAAAATAACCAGCAGAAACTATCTCCTAGGGGGAAGAATTTTTAGACTCTCCAGCTATAGACATCCCTGTGTATCTTCTTTTAAGCTCACATTTAAAATGTATTTCATCATTATCTTAAGGACAGCACATACTCTACCCTCTTGGATATGAAATAGCCAAACTATCTCTCAGCCGCACTTCATACCTTAGAAAAGTTGTCAATTCGGAAAGGAGGGGGTAACTGATCTGTGTCACTAAATGAGATCCTATAGGTAGCTCCTCGGAGAGTAATTTCCACTCTTAGGAAAAAGCATTTTCCCAGGGTATCTCTGCAGAAAAAGGAAATAAAACAGGCTGCATAAAATGGAGGAAACAAAAGTTGCAGTTTACTTTCTTCTCATACTTTTCCCAACTGCAAATATTGAGCCTTAATCAACACTAGGTACAGAATGTACAGCCCACTATCTGTCCTTTGACTACACTAAAAAGAAGACACTGGTAATATAATCACACAGTAAAAAAGAATTAATTCAAGTATTTTGAATAGTGTACTCTAACTGTACACCAAGACCTCATGGAGATTTTGAAATTTACCCAGTGGGTTTATTTTTGTTAGTCATGTCAATATAGCAAACGAATAAATCCTGGTTGAACTACATGAAATTGCTGATACTTGACTATTTCTGACCTAGAAAAAGAGCAATTTCATATGGTTCAAACTAGTATAGTAATCCCCTCTTATCTGCAATTTCGCTTTCCGTGGTTTTAGTCACCCATGGTCAACCGCAGTCCAAAAATATTAAATGGAAAATTTCAGAAATAAAAAATTCACAAGTTTTAAATTGCACACCATTCTAAGTAGCATGATGAAATCTCGCGCCGCCCAGCTCCATCTCGCCCAGGAGGTGACTCATCCCTTTGTCCAGTGTATCCACGCTGTACATGCTATCCGCCTATTACTCACTTAGTACAGTACAATATTTTTTTTAAGAGAGAGACAGACCACATTCACATAACTTTTATCACACTTGGTTTTGTTGTTAGGTGCCACTGAGTCAGTTCCGACTCACAGTGACCCTATATACAACAGAACGAAACACTGTCTTGTCTTGCGCCATCCCCACAATCTTTATCACATTATATCGTTATAACTGTTGTATTCTACTATTAGTTATTGTTGTTTATCTATTACTGTGCCTAATTTATAAATTAAACTTTTTCATAGGTATGTATGCATAGGAAAAAACATAGTATACATAGGGTTGAGCACTACTAGCGGTTTCAGGCATCCACTGGGGGTCTTGGAATATATCCCCCATGGATAAGGGGTGACTACCGTACTGGTGTTGTTGATAACCAGGGTTCTCACTGTAGGATGAAGGAAGGTAAGAAAGAATTCTATGGAATGGAGGTACCAATATGTAATCATATTTTTGATATACATTCATGGAGGGAGTGGAAAGTTCTTCTATACAAAAGAATATCAGTGAATAAACATAGAAGAAATAAGAGAATTTTAAGAAATCATCATTTTGCAACCACTAATGTAACAACTGCTTCAAGCAAGGATCATCAAAACACTGGGTAAAAGGTTTTCAAGAAACAGTCTATTCACACAATTTCAAATTACCCCACCAATGGATTACTCTTATTTACAAAGAAGAAAAGGTAACTTTACAATATAGAGAACTGGTGGACACCACTTTAACCAGTGATGACAGAACTTAGCAACACCAATAATGGGACCAACAGACATGACAGGCCTCCTGAAGTGACACAATGGGAAACACACAATATCACATGGTAGTACTCTTACCAAAAATGTTTGATCCAAGTCTATGCACAGGAACCTATCAGAAAAATCCAGAAAATATGACATGCCACAAGATAACTGGCTTGGATTCTTCAAAAATGTTAATGCCAATAAAGACAGAAACAGAAAAGTGGGAATATTCGAGATTAAAGGAGACAAGAGATACGGCCATCAAATACAATGCATGACCCTTGACTGATCCTAGATCAGGGGAGGAGTTTTGCTGTAAAGGACAATTTAAAAGAATATTTATTAGAAAACATAAAATCAGTATTAAATTTCTTCAGTATATTAGAATGATATTATATTTAGTTAGGAAAATGTCCTTGTTGTTAGGTGATAAATGCCAAAGTTTGTACAGCTAAAGTATCATGATGACTGCAATTTATTTTCACATGGTCCAGGAAAAAACAAAAAGTGTGAGTGTATGTGTGTGTGTGAAGAGAGAGAGGGAGGGAGGGAGGGAGAGAGGGGAAAAAATGTAGCAAAATGTTAAAAATTGATAAATCTAGTTAAAAGATGGAGCCCTGGTGGCTCAGTGGTTAAGAACTTAGCTGCTAACCAAAAGGTCAGCAGTTCGAACCCACCAGCCACTCCTTAGAAACTCTATGGGGCAGTTCTACTCTGTCCTACAGTGTTGCTATGAGTCAGAATCAACTCGATGGCAAGAGGTTTGGTTTTGGTTTTTTTTTTTTTTTTTTTTTTGGTAAAACATACAGGGATATGTATTCATTGTTCTACTCTTTAAACTCTTGTGTAGCTTTAAATTGTTTCAAGAATGATTAGGGAAAGTAAAAGAAATAGATGACACAGTTCTATCCCTAGTAGCTTAAGGCCTGCACATTAAAACTACTTAAAAAGCATTAACCAAGGTATGTAAATGATCTTCCCCACCCTCACCCCACCCTTTTTTTTTTTTTTTTCAGTAATCACGAGTAACTTTTTTGTTTATTCCCAAATTGGCTTCCTCTATTCACAAAATAGACCTGTGCTGCTTCCATCTAGGTAGTATATAAAACAATGTGGTTTTAGATGCAGAACCACCCCCCTCCCCACCTGTTTTGTTTTTCAAAAGAAATCTTGTGGAAACAGTACACTAATGGATAAATGTTCTGGATGAAGGAGGGGTGAGGGTGCTGGAGCCCTGCCCACTTGGCTCCCTGACCTCTAACGTTACCTTCTTAGAAGCCACTGTACCAGAGTATGCAATTAACTTTAATAATGACTAAGAGAAAGTACAATAAAGAAGAGCACACCACTGACCCAAAAAAAAAAAAGCCAGCTAGCAACAATTAAATCAGATAATATATTTCAAAGTCAAAATGTAAATAATATTTTAGATTATCTATTGTTAATTTATCCACATTTCTGTTCCTTTACAATAGTGTTCACAATGGAAAATTGGCCATATAGTATAAACAAAAGATTAAATTTTACTTCTAAATGTGTTTAAAGAACACTGATTCCAGATTCTTGAGCTTCAATATCATGGGATAAAACAGGGAGAAAAGATCAAGTCATCCTGGGCTAGGTGTGGCTGGATTTGGTTGATTTTTCTTAACAAGGATTTGAGGGCTACTAGGGTTGCTATGAGTCAGAATTGACTTGACTGCAGAGGGTTTAGGTTGGGCATAAGAAGCCAAACAACTTACTGGAACAACATCAAATGAGAGAAGAGTTTGTATAAATGTGTAAGAATAGACAAAAACATTGGGAACCAGAGCTACCATCTACATGCAGACAAAATTTTCAGAGTTGCAGGCAATCATTACACTAGCTCAATGCTACTGACAGCTCAACCTTTCAGCTTGTAACCTCTTAGACCAGATCACAGCAACCCGCACAATGGTCCAAACTGTCAACAAGCCCTTTAACTCATTCCATCGAAATGCTCACTCAAATTTATCTGGAATTTGTAAGTTTAAAGGCCTTTTTGTGAGTCAGAAATATACGTGCCCATTTCATGAAAAGTAGTATGGTTTACCATTTACATTAATTAAGACAGTTAGCTGCCATCAAGTCAACTCCAATTCATGGCAACCTTACGTACACAGAACGAAATGTCATCCTCATAATCGCCAGCATGTTCAAGAGCCCATCGCTGCAGCAACTGTGCCAGTCCATCTCACTGAGGGTCTCCCTTGCCCTTGCTGGCCCTCTACTTCACTAAACATTACCTCCTTCCTCTAGTAGTTGATCCCTCCAGATGACGTGTCCCAAGCAAGCAAGTCGGACAGTGTTCTGTTGTGATCCATGAGGTTTTCACTGGTTAATTTTCAGAAGTAGATTGCCAGGCCTTTCTTCCTAGTATGTCTTAGTCTGGAAGCTTTGCTATACCTCAAACAAGGCTATTTTTAGTCTAAATACAGTCTCCAAACTTACCTCATGTTGATATGGAAGGAATTATTCTTATTGACTTCAAAGCCTCCAGACCAAATACAATTGGGAACATCCATCAATCTAACACATAATAGCTGATCATAGTCATTCCGAGGCCAGTGGAACACCACACTGGAACCAGGAAGGGTGGAAATGTAACCTTCAGGATTGGCCGTTCCCTAAAACACACAGGACCACTGGCTTTAGTCAACAAGTCAAGATAGCAAATGTTTACTAAGCACCTACTCTGAGCCTTGCCCTGTACCAAAAGTTACCTGGAGTACCAAAGGCACAAAATGGTTATTCCCATCACAGAACAGTCTTGATGGGAAGATAAGCCGTGACACTAAAACTCACTGTGCTATGAAATATGGCCTAGTCATTCTCCAAAAGCAAACTGCTTACCTGTCCCCTGGCAAATTCCCTCTGTGCAAATGCAAGCTTGTGAGATGATTTATTATCTAACAGGTAACGAGGGGCAAAGATGACCATAGAGGTGTCAATATACCGACCTCGGCCTTTCTTGACATCAATACCTGTGAATAACAAGAACCACTTCCATGAATTAACCAGAAGAAAGAAAATTCATGATCTGACAAAAATAAATAGCCTTCAGAATTATTTGGTTTCTCTGGGAGAACAATTATATCACCCATAGAGGATATCAAGGCTCCCAAGAGCAGAATGAAAACAGCAATGCTACTCAAAGTATTATACCTTATTCCCATTTTGGCCTAAAAGTCTCAGTGGCAATATGAATATCCCATAATTCCTAGCTTCTTCACAACGTGTCTACCATTATAATGGCAATTAAAATATATAGGCGTTCAGTCACAGATATTTCTGGTTTCTACCTATGAAGCTGACTACTAACACAGTTTTACATGATGCATTTCTGTTTATGCTTGGGACATAAAATTCCCTTAGAGAACTCGTCCCTTTTAGAGGACAGAGTGGAACTTTCAGGTTACATAATTGGATACTGTACTGTCCTGAACTCAACTGACTTTTCTCTAGTATCTTCTTTTAACCTACCGCCCAAGAACGAAACTCAAACACATGCTGAATTATTCTAGAATCCACTCATTTACAAAATAAATGTTTTCAGCATTTATCATGTGCTGGGAAAAAAAAAAAAACAAATAAAACACATACCAAGGAAAGAAGGCCATAATCAGAAGGAAATCTCTAGGCACCAGGTCCCAAATAAAGAAAACGTGAAATAGCACTGATGTATCTTAAAAACTCTCATAAGATTAATTTAAAAAAATACAAAACTCAGTGAACTATTCATTCTTTCATTCAGACAACAAATACAGTGACTATACACAAGGCATTGGGTTGAGCTCTGATTATACCATGACAAAAAATACTTATAGAAGAAACTATGAAAAGAATTCTAACAATAATAATAATATTTATTGGGCTCTTAATATTTGCTAGGACCTCTACCAAAGGCTTTACATTTAATCTTCATAACAACTTTATGGAGTTAGGTATTTTAATTATTTCCATTTTACAGCTGAGGAAACTAAGGCATGGAAAGCTAAGTAACTTGCCCTAGGTCACACAGCTAGTAGGTGGCATAGCTGGGATTCAAACCCAGGCAGCCTGACTCAGAAGCCAGCACCCTCCTGCAACTTACTTATATGGTGAAGGGATATATACAAGGACCCTACTTAGCAGTCAACAAGTTAAGACAAATGGAAGACTCCACATTAGGATATGACAACTATGTGTCTTAAACTTCCCAATACAATCCCAATTATAAATATTCCAATCTGTTAATTCCATAATTCACTTGTACTAGCTTGAAAAATGTGTTTTTCCTTAAATATAAGCCTCAAAAAATACTTAAAAGACTGAGTGAATCACAAAAACAAAAAATCTCTGAAACTCCTTATCTAAGAAATGCTATGTAACACTGTGATAGGGAGCTAGACATCGCTTTTCTTTCTGTGATACACAGAAGAGCATTAGGAGTCAGAAACAGACATTACCACAGTTAGCTGATCCCAACTAATACAAGGCTGCCAGCAAAAGATGTGTTCAATTTAATATTACGAATTTTTGGGGAAAGGTGGGGTTTTTGATTGTTTGTTTCCTTTTTCACTTTAGATTGCCCTGGCAAAACCCCACAATCACCAGCATGTTCAAGAGTCCATCGTTACAGCTACTGTGCCAATCCATCTCACTGAAGGTCTCCCTGGCTCTTGCTGGCCCTCTACTTCACCAAACATTACCTCCTCCTCTAGCAAGTGATCCCTCCAGATGTTGTATCCAAAGAAAGCAAGTCCACAAATCAACAGCTGATAAGATGTACAAAATCCTTCTTTTTGGAGGTACATGGGAGGCTAACCGGCAAGCCCCTGCGTGGCTTTTCAGTTTGAGACATGCTTTAAACATTACTATATGGAGCTACGTTATCTATGCAATTCTTCAAAACTTTCAAGTAAGAGATGCCATAAGTTCCCTTGATAACACATGCCAAGATCTCACAATCCTTCAGAATTATAAAGTCCTATCTTAGCCCACTCCCTCTACTCCTTTCCTTGGTGGAATGACAAAATTCAAATCACAGTCGCCCTTAAAAACAAAGGCTATAGGCTTTAATGAATGTTCCTTGCATATATATGTTTATATGTGCAATCACTGTGCATTTCTGACTGGACTGCTCAATTTGCCTCTCTGAAAAAATTCTGTAGTTTCTTAGTACCAGCTGCTGTAAAAGGAACAAGCATCATATTCCTCTGAATTTGTCCCAGCTATAGCTCCAACCTAATTTAAGCCAACCTACGGTAGCTTGCTTCAGAAACTGTATCAAGGGCAAGATACCCTAGGAGAAAGCCAAACTCAGCATGAAGCAGCCTTTGCCTATTCAAGGGGTGGAGCAAACAAAGTGAGAAAAAGTAAACTATCCTCAGCTACAGGATTAAATAAAGTTTCTTTTTTTAAAAAATCCTAATGTCAACTTTAAGAAGACAGCCTCCATGTCAAGGGAGAATGAATACAAATCCTTTTTTTTAAAAAAAAAAAATCTGAAAACTACACTTGTAAGAGACTCTTTTACTAATAAATCCTCAAATACTTAAACATATCCCAGACTCCCCATGGGATCCAGGATAAACATGTAAATGTTACTATGTCAGTTTTTCCTTCTATAACATGACTCTTTATATCTGCACTGTCCAATACAGTAGCCAGTAGATGTATATGGCTATTTAAATTTAATTAAAATTACATAAAATGGAAAATTAAGTTCCTCAGTTGCACTAATCACATTTCAAATGCTCAGTAGTCACATTGGACTAGTGGCTGCCATACTGGACATTGCAAAATACAGGTATGCGTTGCTTAACGTCCATAATGCGTTCTGTGAAATGGGATTTACATGATTTGGACGTTGTGCAAACATCATATTATACAAAGGAGAGAAGCGCGAACGAGGGGGTTGGGAGGAGGCCGGGACCCATGCAGCTGCCCCTGCACCCAGGGACTGCAGGAAAACTGGTTCCACAGCCACAGGTCCTGCATGGTTGCTGCAGGTCTCTAAGAGCCACACTTGGCTCAGCCCAGCCTGGCAACACTTGCTGTCCAGCCTGCAGCCTTCCAGGTGCACCGCTGGCTCCCTTCCTTCCTCCCTGCCCGCCCTCCCTGCCCCCTCTAGGGGGCTTTAAACTCTTCCAGCCCCACCCTCCCCTCCACTCCCTCAGCGGCCTTTCCTGCTCCTCCTTCCCACCACCATCACAGCCCTGACCACTGGACCACAAGGAGGCTCTGCTGCTGCCACCACCGCAGAGAAGCTGCAGTCTCTGCCCGGTGCCCTGGCCGAGTGGGGCAATGGTCTCGCAGAGCATCCCCCTCAGCAGCTCTGGTGGTCCCTGCCTGAGGCCAGCACAGTGGGACAGGCAGCCACGGTGGGACAGACAGCCTCGGATGGGCACCAGGACCTCCTACTCCTGCTGCCTCAGGGCTGGGCTGATGAAAGAGCTGGAGAGCTAGTGAGAGACAGATAGGCTCTACAGTACTTAGCAAAGTCCCATTCTCCGATCGGGATTTCTGAACTCTATTACAATCTTATGGGAACACGGACCTATATGCGGTCAGTGGTTGCCTGAATGTTACGCAGCGCATACCTGTGGAACATTTCCATCATCACAGAAAGTTCTACTGGACACTCATTTGTAGGTAGCATTCCAAAGCTCAAGACTACACAGTGCTTTGAGATTCCTGGAAATTATATACTAAAAGAAGGATGCACTGCTAACATTTTAAACCTGCTGATTTGTTGTTAATTGCCATGGAGTCGATTCTGACTCATGGCAACCCTATGTGTGCAGAGAAGAACTGCTTCATATGGTTTTCAGGGTTCTGACCTTTCAGAAGCAGATCGTCAGGCCTATCTTCCAAGGTGCCTTCGGGTACGTTCAGCTAGTAGTTGAACCACTTAACCATTTGCACCATTCAGGGATGGAGGCACATTTAAATTAATCTTACTCCTTCAAAAAATCTTTTGAGTGTCCTCAGGTGACTGTAAGGTATGTGGGGACAGTATCCTCCCCTTTTCACTCTTTGTATCTGCGAGAGCTGAAACAGTTTGAGGGCTTCCAATTACTTTAACCATCAAGTGCATTTTATTGTATTTTTAGCCTCAAATACTAATCCTATTTCTAACCCAGACTTCTTCCCCTTTGCATCTCGGCAAGTCACTTAACCTCTGCTTCAGTTTCAAGGAGAACAAAGTTTCTTACCCTCTTAGGGTTTACAAGTTTTAATGAATGCATGAGAAATGCTTGGAGGATGACAAGCATTCTAAGTGTTCCTATTATTCCCCTGAAAAACAAAGATTCAAGCCAAACCGATACTTTCCTGACACAGGTAAGTTTGAAATTAAACAGAGCCCCAGACCTCAAAAGGGCAGTATTGAGGTGGCTCTTTAGATCCCTAGGAGAATAGATCTGCGTTGATATCAATCTAGCATTCAAAGAACAGATACATGACCCAATGCCAAACGAGAAAATGAGTACTCGTAGCCAGGCCAAAATGTATGACCAGCTTATTCCTCCAAGTCTGAGGTCATCAGCTAATGGTTTTGAATCTCCCCCTACCCCAAACATAACCCACCAATGTTATAGATCAGCCCCGGGCGATTTCCTTGCTGGATGACTTTCAAAGCTCGGACACCACTACCACCATCCAGTGAGAAGCCCTGACACCAGCCTGGCATGCCTTCAGGATGAATCCCCCTTCCGATTCTCATCGTGCAGCTGTGGGGCAGAAAAGCAAAGAGGTATAGATTCATCCATAAGAAAGTCGTATCTACCTAGTATAACCAGGACACACAAATGTAGATCACCCAGAATTAGATCTCTAATACTGACTCTCTTTCTTACTCGCATGTCATCACTAAACACAGCAAGAGTCGTCGTAGAGGTAGCCACAGTACAATAGCATGAGATGTATTGACATCTACAACTAAAGATGTTAAGAGAAAACATTATGACTCTATGAGCATAAGACATGAGCAAATTACTACAATTTCTATTATTCCCCCCCAAAAAACAAAGATTCAAGTCAAAGTGATACTTTTCTGACTTGGGTGTTTCAAGGAATCATGAAAAAAAGCACAAGAAAAGTGTCTACAGAAGATGCAGCTAATGGTCCATGACTTCCAAGGACTGGTCCTGTTACAACGGCAAGGCACTGTTAAGTTGACCCATGTCTTGTCACAGATTCTGGAAACATAATTCCGAATGTGTGATCTAGCTCTACCACTAACAAGCAAGGTAATCTTGGGTAGGTAACTCTCTCTGAGCCTCAGTTTCCTCATCTTAAAATATAACAATATTTCCTGCCTGCCTAATCGATTGGGATATTGGGAAAATCAATGAGATGGTCTACGGAGAAATGCTTTAGAAACTGTGAATTCCATGGATAAACCAAACTGTGTTCTAAACGTGAAATCCAAAACCTAAAAATTTTGAAATCCTTTCGGGAAAAAAGTGAGGCTGGGCTTGCTGAACACGTCAAATGGCTGTCTACATCTCCTACCACGTCCAGAACCCTAATCAATCCTCTCTCCTGGACTCCAACACCAAGCTAGATTCTAGCCCTCCCTGGCAAACACATCTGCACCCACTGATGTGTGATACTCCGTAAATCTTCCTTTTAAGCTTTCAGCATAAAACTAGGTATGGCATTTTAGCAGTACCAGATATGCCCATTTATCTTTACATTAGGGTTAAAAATCAGAAAGTAGAATGTGAAAATCAAGGACAAAAGTGAATTACTGCTCCAACCATACTTTAAGAGGACACGTTATCTACCCCTCACAATTTTCACTTTTCCCTGCCTTTAAACACGCAATGAGGGCTTTGAGATCTTCAAATAGCACATTTTACTTCAAGGGTAAAAGGAATGGATTTCAAAAATTTACACAAGATGATCTGGACTGGATTAATGGGGATAAAGACTTTACCAAAGGGCTAGTCTATCTCCACCCTGATGCTAGCTCCTCCGTCTGTGCTAAAAGCTTTCGGGGAAAGAGAAACTGTGCAGAAGAGAAGGGGGACCATGTGGCTTCCTCTTCACTGGCAGAGTTATGAATAGGAGAACTACTTCAATACATGTAAAATAAAACTTAGTTTGCTTTCATTATAAACCAACCAAATGGTTTATTTTCCATATCAAATAACACAGAAATTAACTCCAAAAAAATCCCATTAGGTCATGGTTCTATTCCCTTGCCAAGTCAGGATTGTTATCTACAGTATATTTCTACTTACACAGATATACTATAGCCTTTGCTAATTTTTTCCCTTCCCTAGGAGCTTATTTCCCCTTCCCATAAATAACCGTACTCACAGGTTTGGCTGCTCTTTGTCAGCATAGCAGAATAAGAGAGGGCTCAGGCTCCGGGCCAGCTCATGTTCCTCAAACTGGCCTGCAGCATCTGTCTTTGCATTGTCCTGTCTGAAGATCAGTGGTAACCCTTTAGGAAGGAGGGGAAAAGTTGACATCAATCCCATCCAGTCTATCCAAGACAGATGCAAATGGTAAAAGGGAAAAAAAAAATTGTCAAGGGGGAAAACTGAATTTATTTAGTGAGCTTAGTTCATTGTCTAAAAGGACAGTTTTGACCATGATTAAGCACCTATTATGGAAGCAGGAAAGTTTCAACAGCTTGGGCTGTTGAAGTAATCTGTTTGCATTGGCTCCATTTAGTTAGCTGAGCAAATAAATCTGAATTCCCACGAACAAGGCCAAAGGTCTACTTGAGCAGCCCCTACACATACCTGTTTTGTTAATCAGCCAGTAGGGAGCAGAAATGAAGATCTTTAAGGATCCTTCTGCCCGACACACAATCCGGATGGTGAGGTTTAGCTGCCGCCGGTTGATGTCATAGAGTCGCATTCTCACCATATAGTTTTGGGTTCCAGGTGGAATGAGTAATTCTTTACAGAGTGGGAAATTCTCCAGTGACACCCCTAGAGAAGACATAAGCCACCGTCTTTCTGGGTCCTCACCTTACTTTTTCAAAACAGCCCACAGACAAACTAAATTGGCTTTAGTTTGTTTTTGGAAAAACCACTAACTATATATCTAACCGGTTAAAAGAAAAAAAAAAAAAACCTCATTAGAATGGCTATCTTCCTCTAGATAAGATGAAAATAAGCATGCAGCAAATGAGAAGGCCTGGAAATCACACTAATTATGCAGTCTAAGCTGCATAATTAGAAGAGGATAAGGATACCAAGGAAGCTATCAATAACAGCTATGACTATTAAGATGGCACAGGGCTGGACAACATTTTGTCCTGTTATATATATATATATAAGGTTGCTATGAGTCAGCGCTGACTGAATGGCAACTAACTACAACAACTATATATCAGCCGTATATGTATGCTAGGTGCCTAAAATACAGTAAAGGCAAGTAGAGGGTACGAATCAAGGTTCTGTAGCCAAACTGCCTGGCTTCAAATCCTCAGGCTTTCCTTACTAGCTGTATGATGCCGGTGAGGCAAGCTATTTAACCTCCCCAGTCTCATCTGCAAGGATGTTATTAAAAGTGATAATCCATGAAAGCATGACCCTGAAGATAGAGAATGCTGGGCATGGGCATAGTGCTAATAAAGAAGGAGAAAATTTCCACTTCATCTACAGGCTCAGTAAATATTTGTTGGAAAAATATATTAGAAATCTACTTAGATGCCAGAGTAAAGACCAATTTTCTTTAGAATGTACAACTAGTACTGTACTATTTTTCTTTTCTAAATTGAGGTCAAGGGTTTATACAGTCATTGAAATACAAGCTTGTCACTGTGGGATACATTGTAAGCTCAATAAGTCTCAGGTTCCTCATCTGTAAAATAGGGATAATGAAATATGGGGCTATTGTGACAATCCAATGAGATAATATAATGAGAGCACTTACAAAACTGTAAACAATAAATATCTAAGTTATTATTATTTCAACATGTCTATGTGGTGCAAAGGTTAAGAGCTCACCTGCTAAACGAAGGGTTGGTGGTTTAAACCCACCAGCCACTCCACAGGAGAAAAGACCTGGCAATCTGCTCCCTTAAAGATTAGTGTATTTTTACTCAAATAACGTACGTCTTCGACGTTTGTTTGCCAACCGCTCCCTCCCTCCAACAAAGTATTTTCTTAAGCACCACTATGCCAATTTTTTTTTACATTTTTGTAAAAAAAAAAAAAAAGAAAAATTAGCGTAACGTACTTACTAAAATACCTCACAAAGGGGAGAGAGTGGTTAGCAAACAAACGTAGAAGGTGTGTGTTATTTCCATAAAAATATGGTTCCGCCAACAAAATCCTATGGGGTCACTATGAGTCAGAATGGACTCAATGGCATACAACAACAACAGTCTTTAAGAAACATACTTCCTGCCAAACTCCAGAAGTGCCTCTTTGCTTTGGGTGCTGCAAATATAATGATTCTCTACCCTGATTTCATTCATCCGTACAAATGAAAATTACTTCAGGCATAAACATTCCAAATCTCAATTTCTTCATCAGTAAAATGGGACAAATAACCTATTGCTATAAGGATTACATAAGATCATGTATGTGAAAGTGCCTAGCATAATGCCTGGAGTAGTGTATGCTTATGCTTACTAGTAGATGCTTTTCCTTCTCTGAAAAAGAAGGGTATATGATTTTGCTCACTGCATGAACAGTTAAGCACTCGACTGCTAGCTGAAAGGTTGGCAGTTCAAACCTACCTAGAGGCACCTCAGAAGACAAGCCTAGCAATCTGCTTCTCATAGCCTTGCAAACCCTGCGGAGCAGTTCTACTCTACACACATCAGGCCGACACGAATCAGAATTGACTCAATGGCAACTAACAACAACATAGCTAAGAAAAGCACAGTTTAAAAAGGTTAAATGACCTCCCTATAGTCAAATAATGAGTGAGCAACATAAGGCTCTGGTGAGTGCTTCCTCTGTGAATCTTGTGGATTTGTTCGTTTTTGTCTTTATACAATTTTCTTATTGTTTTTGTTTTTTATTGCACTAATTCCTTTGAGCTAGTTTACTGAGGTATTATATGTACCAAATTTCTCCACGATGTTTACAAAATACTCACATTATGAAATAATTATGAAATACTCATTGTTATTTCCATGGCATTAGTACAAATAATCACTTGAGTAATTTCTTACCCAGTTCAATGTTCTGGGACGTATCAGCTGTGTGGAGAGCTGCCTCTTTGCCAGGTTTCAATGTCCCATTAATTGGCATTCCTTTAACATAAAAATCAAGTTCACAAGGTAGCAAGTTGCAGATTACCACAGTTGGCAGGAGATAAATGGTATGCCCGGGCTGTCTGAAAATCTGTTTTGCACTGTCAGAAAATATGTTTGAGGGCATGTAATCTGGATAATTCTCTTTCTTTATAGCCACACAAAACCTATGAAGAAAGACAAAATGGTGTGAAAACCATCAGCTTGAGTGAAAAACTTGAATTTTTTCTCCTCAGCTGTGTATGAGAAAGTACAGCATCAAAATGATTCAATAACTCAGGAAAATGCTTATAATTTTTAATACAAATGCATTCATTGAGGCATAATATGCAATCAAGTGTATAGATTTAAAATGTTCAGTTTTACGTTGAACAATTATATACACCCGTATAACCACCATCCAAACCAATAATACAGTATTTCTTTTACCCCAGAAATTTCCCTTGTGTCCCTTTCCAATCTATATCCTCTACCATCATTCAAGCAACCACTTTCTGATATTTATCACAATAGATCAGTTTTTCCTGTTTTTGAACTGCAAATAAATTGAATATGCAGTATGTACTACTCTTTGTGTCTGGCTTCTTTTGCTTAACATAAAGTTTTCATTATAGCCATCCAATGGTCTCTCTTTGCCTGGAAAAAGAGAGGAAGAAGGACAGTCAGGAATAGGACTACATGGAATGTGTGGCTAATTGCCTCCATGAACAACTCCCTTCTTTGCCACAAGACCAGAAGAACTGGATGGCGCCCAGCTACCATTAATGAACATTTTGATCAAAGATTCTATAGAAGAATCCTGATCAAAAGAGGGAAAGTGTAGAATAGAATTTCAAATCCTCATGGAATCCAGAATTTCTGGTGCCATGGAGGCTGGATGAATCCCTGAAACTACTGCCCTGAGATAATCTTTAAACCTTAAACCAAAAATATCCCCTAAAGCCTTCTAAAAACCAAACAATAGTTTAGCTTAACTAGTAAAGAATGTCTGCCTTAGGCATTGTGCTCTTTTAAGATCTATCTAAAGGGGATCAAGCATGTTTTCAATCGCCTCATATGCATGTGAAAGCTAGACAATGAATAGGGAAGACCAAAGTAGAACTGACGCCTTTGAATTATGGTGCCAGCAAAGACTTACTGAATATACCATGGACTGCCAGAAAACTGAACAAGTCTATGTTGGCAGAAATATACCCAGAGTGCTCCTTGGAAGCGAGGATGGAGAGACTTCGTCTCATGTACTTTGGACATGTTATCAGGGGGGGATCAGTCCCTGGAGAAGGACATCATGCTTGGTAAAGTAGAGGGTCAGCGAAAAGGAGGAAGACCTTCAATGAGATGGACTGACACAGTGGCTGCAACAATGGGCTCAAACATAAAAATGACTGTGAGGATGGTGCAGGACTGGGCAGTGTTTCATTCTGTTGTACACACAGGGTCGCTATGAGTTGGAACCAACTGGATGGCACCTAACAACAACATAGTGGATCAAACAGACAACAGCAACTCAAAAGATTAGATAGGAATCTTAGAGGACAGTGTGTTTACATTAACGAGGGAGTAACAACTTGGGAAAGGATGGCGAGAATAGTTATATAACTCAAAGAATGTAATCAATGTCACGTACAAATGATTGAATTGGTATATGTTCTGCTGTGTATATCCTCAACAACAAAAATAAAATAAATTATTTAAAAACAACTTCATTGTATCAGCAGTTCATTCTTTTTCATTGCCTACTTGTATACCATCTTAGGAATATACCATTTTTAATTTATCTATCATCCTGTTGATAGCCCTTTGGGTTGTTTCCAGTTTAGGGCTAATGTGAACATTCTTGCACAATTATTGCTGTGAACATATGTCTTTGTTTCTCTTAAGTAAATAACTGGGAGTGAAACTGCTGGGTCATAGGGCAGATGTGTCTTGAACTTTTATAAGACCTTGCCAAACATTTCTCCAAAATGGTTATACCATTTTACATTCCCACCAGCTATTGTACAAGAGCTCCAGTTGCTCCATACCATTGCCAACAGTTGGTATTGTCTTTTTTCTTTTAGCCATTCTACTGAGAGTAAAAGGATACTCACTATGGTTCTGATTTGCATTTCCCTGATGATTAACGATGTTGAGCATCTTTTAATGTGCCTACTGACCATTTGTATATCTTCTTCTGTAAACCGTCAGTTCAAGTCTTTTGCCTATTCTTTTTATTAGGTTGTTTATCTTTTAATTGTTGATTTTTAGGAATCCTTCATATATTCTAGGAGCCCTGGTGGTGATCGACTGCTAACTGAAAGGTCAGCAGTTCAAAACCACCACTGGCTCTATGGGAGAAAGATGTGGCAGTCTGCTTCTGTAAAGATTTATAGCCTTGGAAATCCTATGGGGTCATTATGAGTTGGAATTGACTCCATGACAGTGGGTTTATTGGGTCATATACATAAATTTTGAATATTTTTTCCAATTCTGTGGCTTGTCTATTCATTTTATTATTGGTGTCTTCTGACGAACCAAACTTTTAATTTTAACAAAGTCCAAATTATCAAGTTTTTCTTTGATGTTTAGTGTTGTCTGTGTAAGAAATCTTTGCCTATCCCAAGGTCATAAAGATGTTTTCCTATGTTTCTTCTAAAGCTTTATGATTCTGAGTTTTACCTTTAGGTCTATGACCCTAATTAATTTTTGTTTATGGAGTGAGATAAAGGTTGAGGTTCATTTTTTCCATGTTGTTGATGTTAGGTGTCGTCGAGTTGATTTTGACTGATAGCGACCCCATGTGACAGAGTAGAATGCCCCACGGGGTTTTCAAGGCTGTAATCTTTACGGAAGCAGACTGCCAAGTCTTCCTTCCATGGAGCCGCTCAGTGGGTTCGAATTGCCAACCTTTCAGTTAGCAGCTGAGTGGTTCACTGCTGCACCAACAGGGCTTCTGATTTTTTCCATGTGTACATCCAATTGTTGCGGCAATATTTGTTTAGTCAACTTCCTTCTCCCCATTAGACTGACTTGACACCTTGGCTGAAAATCAAAAGTCACCATACATGTCTGGGCCGATTTCTGAATTCCTTTTCCTTTTCCATTGATCTATATTTCTATCTTTAGGCCAATAACACACTGTCTTAATTACTGTGGCTTTATAGTTAAGTCATGAAACCAGGCTGTGTAAGTCCTCCAACTTTGTTCTTTTTCAAGATGGCACTGAATACTCTATCTAGATCCTTTGCACTGTGATATAAATTTTAGAATCAGCTCGATTATTTCTTCAAAACAGCCCACTGGAATTTTGATAGGAATTGTGTTGTATCTGTAGATCAATTTAGTGAGAATGGAAATCTTAACAATATTGAGTCTCCTAATCTATGAACTTGGTATGTCTTTTCATTTATTTAGGTCTTCCTTAATTTCTCTCAGCAAAGTTTTGTAATTTTTAGCATGGAAGAAAGACATCACTCATTACATTGATTTCTGGGTATTTAATGTGTTGTGATGCTATTGTATATGCTATTTTTTCTAAATCACATTTTCCAATAATACCATTCATTTCTGTATATTGACCTTGAACTCTGAAATCTTGACAAAATCTTTTCCTAGGTCTAGTAATTTTCTTATATATATCCCATGGTATTTTCTACATACACAATTATGTCATTTGCAAATAACAGCCTTACTTCTTTTCATATCTTTATGCTCTTTAATTTCTTTTTCTTTTTTTGCTTTATTGCAATGGCTAGGACTACTACTCTGATGTTGAATAGAGTGTCATGTTTTCGATCTTAAGGGAAAAGAGCAAAATGTTTTACCATTAGGTATGATGTTTAGCTGTAGCTTTTTCATATGTCTTTTAACAGAATGAAAAGTTCCCTTCAATTCATAATTGGCTAAGCATCATGAATGAGTGCTGATTTCTGTCAAATGCTTTTTCTACATTTACTGAGAAGACCTTATTATGTTTTTTCACTTTTAGTCTGTTAATATGGTGAATTTACTGATTTTCAAATATTAAGCTAACCTTTCTTTCCTGAGATAAACCCTACATACTGGATTTTGTCTGCTAGTATTCTGTTAATGATTTTTGCATCTCTCTTCATGGGGGATACGGGTCTGTAGTTTTCTTTCTTATATCAATTTCAGTTGTTGAATGAAGTGTTCTACAAAAGTCAATCAGGACAAGTCGATTGATAGTATTTTTTAAATCTTTCAGCCTTTATTAATTTTTCCCCCTCTATAAATTACCAAAAGGGGAATTTTAAAATCTCCAACTATAGCTGTGTATTTATCTTTTTTCCCTTTAGTCTGTTAACAATTGGCAAATCTGACTAGAGGGTATACTGGATTTCTTTATACTATTCTTGCACTTCTTCTGTAAGTTTAAATGAAATGCCTATCTTAACTATAAAGAAAACTAAAGCTAATAATCACTAATCTAAATAAGTTTAAAGCCTACATATAGAAGGGTCTAGCAACAGCAATCCAGTAATTTTTCCAACACTGATGCATATACTCTTCAGAAGGGCAAAATGGGGGTCTAATGGTTACAGTACTAGGTGTATGAACCTTCATCCAAACTCCTCTGAAATGTCTCATTCAAAAACTCCCAAATCCAGGATTTTGATTCCTAATTTAGGAAAGGGAACTGGTTATTTTTTTGTTTTTTTTCCTCCCTACATGTCCTCTTTTTATGCTTATGCATACATACACATTTCTAATCTGTACGTGTGAGCAGTGGGTTTGTCGGTAGTTTCTCCATAAATACTGGATAGTAAGCAATCTCCCCTTCCCTGTCAAGGGTTAACCCTTGAGTTCTCATGAACCTCTTTTTTAAAAAATTTTGATTGTGGTGAAAAACATACACAAAATATTTGCCAATTCAGCAATTTCTACACGTATAGCTTATGAACTCTTTACACAAGAATGTAAGGAATAAGAACTTCAGGGTTTTAAATAAGCACAACTGAATCACTAAGGGCTACTAGAGAAAGAATGCTAATATAGTCAACCTGAAAGAAAAAAAAGGAAGTGGGCAATATTTACATGCCATTGCAGTGGTCACCCATACCTGAAGAATCGGCTTTTTTCCGTATCCATAGAGTGGCACTCTCGTTTGCTGCTACTAACCTCCGTCGTCTTCACTACATTGGTCCAGTGAATGGGAGCCTTACAGAAGAAAACACCCAATCCTTTGGGCCGAGCCTGTAGCCGCCAAGAAGTGAGGTGTAAAGGCACAGCAAATGAATCCCCTGGCATGATAGCTGGAAGCACCACTGGCTCTGCCACAGAAATAAGTGTTAGCACTGTGAGGCAATGGTCCCCCACCCCAAAGAGATCAAAGCTCAGGATAAAAGGGAGACAGACTACATGCACTGACTGCTCTGGAAGATACCCACTGGGAAAAAAGGGCCCTGACAACGGTCAGCACATGTTTATCAAGCATTTACTATAGTCTAGACACTCAGAACTTACTGTCTGGAGCTGATGGGCTATCCAGTCTTAGCTCCATTGGTGTCTCGAGTCTGTTCCTTACAATGAGGGCTGAGCGGACAGTGATCACTTTCCGAGCACTACCTTCCATAGTCACTGCAAAGACCACCCGGACAGGTGGGAGAGACGAGAACTGTGAAAAAGAGGAAAAACAGGAGCATAGCTATGCTTTTGAAAAAACATGCAACAATACCAACCAGAACGCCTAAATCAAAAGCGTCTTATAATTACTATAGTCCTCCAGTGGAACTACAGCAATTAAACCTTGAAATCACTCAATTTTAATGGGAGTAAACATCCTATACACTTACAGTATTAAAAATGGCCAATTCTAAATATTTCTATAAAAAATAATCTACTCAGATGTGATAGCACAAAGTGTATCACAAAGAAAAATAGTCCTAAGCCTCTAAACAGATTATAAAGAACTTCAACTAAGACTGCTATAATAACCTATCAAATTTTCCAGACTTTCTACAATTTAGTAAGGAAGTATCTGCTGGAGGTTCTCCTTCATTCATAATGCCCTTGGGTTCCTACGCATCAGCCCTTATATTGAAACTGGGAACAGGACTTGTTTTCAACTCTACTGGAAGAGAATGTAATGAAGATCATCCAAAACAACTAAAAGGTCAGAAACATTTACGGAGGATTTTTCAAAACATTAAATGATTTACCTTCTGTGGTATTTTTCTCCTAGTTAATATTAAAATGAGAAAACACTCTGAACACTAATAATGGGTTGGATATTGACCATATATAAACAGAAGGAAGTCTTTTGAAATTAAAACTTGTCTTTGTAAAATCTAGAGGGTGTATAATAAAGAGTTCTCTGTATTTGGTGTGCTCTTCACAGACACAAATTTTTTTTTTCCCGTATATGTCATAAAATTTACTCTCTAGGTCCAGACGCTATTAGACAACTGCCTATAGAAAAACCAACACTCGTATTTCAAAGAACTTTAAAAACAAGCCTCTCTTTCTTTACAATAACTTTCTAAGTTCTGTTCAATAATCACTCTTTTATAAACAGGACACCGAGGCTCAGAAACTCAATATAATGGAGGGAAATTATTTATTTTTGGTCTTGGGTGGCAGCCACTGCTTTCTTCTTTCCATATGTTCATTCGCACACTCAATGTACACATTTTGTGCTACTGCAATGTGCCAGAAATATTTTTTTAAAAAAGTATAAAATTCCACATTAGGTACACCAATGAGAAAGTTCTAAAACTATTATTTTTAGAATGAGTATCCAGAACATACTGACAATGCTTTTTTCATTAGAGAAACAAGTGACTCCACATCCAAGCTTTTCATACTGCCAACTTTTTATTAAAACAAACAGTATGTGAAAACCAACCTAATAAACCAACAAAATGAAGAGCTCCATGTTTTGAACCAAGACTTCCAGGAAGCCCAAATGAAAAGGGCAAACTATAATTTTCCAGAGTGTTTTCAGAGGGACTCAATCCTGGTCACAATTATCACCAAAGTTAAAGCTTCTACTGAACCTGTGTAATAATGCCCCACTAAAGCCAAGGCCCAATAACAATCGTTTTACATCTTAATATTGTTGCCTCCAGGCCTGCCTGAAATTTCACATTTCAAAACCTACTATCCTCAGGGAGAAGTTATATGGAAAAACCAGAATACAGTTTTTTAATGTTATTGTATGATGATTCTCAAAACCCAAACGGGAAAAAAAAAGAATCTTACTATTTTTCATTGTTATTCACTTTTAAGACCTTTGGATCCAAACCTATGGAATGTATACAGCCATGCAGGAATTAATTTATATTTGAACTTAGAAAGAAAAGGAGACCTTGGACGGCAACATTTGCCTTTTCTTCTCGCTCCCTGTAATACTTAGTTTCCCATACCAAACTTAGGTGAAAAACATTTTCTTGCAAGTTCCTGTAAAAGGAAGGTAATCACTAATCAAAAAGGGCAAAGAGAAATTCCAATCACATATATGTCATAAAGTCCCCTGATCATAAAGAAATATATATCAAAATAGCAAATGTTCTGTTACAGACATACTACCAAAAAAAAAAGAGAAAGAAATATGTATCAGTGATGGTCCAGGCACAGTACATATACTCAGTAAACATAAATGACAGCAGGAAATCATACTCACGTAAACCTGGGGATGTATGATATTTGTTCTGCTGCTTGGGCTGCCAATCTAAGAAAGATTCCAAAAGTTAAGAGAGTCAGCACAGACCTAAGGTAACAGGTATCACTAAATTCAATGACAATGTCATTTGCTTGAAAGGGTGGTGTTTGTAAACACTCTCAGGTAAAGTGTGGTCTATGATGAAGATGAAACATCTTATGTTTGAAGATATGGGAAAAGCAACACCGTATTCATTTTATAACCACTGAATGTATCCAAAACTTCAATGCACTAGAAACGTATCTGTGTGTGTGTGTGTTAGGGGGGTCGGGGGGAAGAGAAGGAACTAGTCCTTTTATTGACAGACATGAATTTGGGGCAGACAAGTAACAGAGAAAGAAAGTAGTTTTTTTTCCAACAAACTTCAGGCACCAGAGAGGAACAATGGAAATGAACCCTTGGAGAACAGTCTTTTCCAAGAATACTTCTCATGAGGAAAGCAGCAATATCTCTGGTATATCCTTCTTTTCTTACTTATGACTGGCTACCCAAAACCAAGTGCAATCGTCCTGTGAAGTGTGAATGAGGACTGGGCAGGTGCACCCACAGCAGCTACATCAGCCAGGATACCAGGCTCCATGGCACACACCAATCAGGGATGCTACCTGCATCATCCCCCAGGCTGGCCTTTCAGCCCCTAGGATATAGGCTGAGGTAAAGTCAGGGCAAGGGTGTGTGAGAGTATGTATGATCAGAAAAGAAGTGACAGGGGACATCTGTCTTTGTGTCACTTGGAAGGATTTGAGGATGTAGAGTGAGAAGGTAAAGAGCAGCGTTATAAGAAATGTAAAGGAGATAATGTATAAAGGAAGAACAACATGCGAAATAAAGCCAAACATGCTTGGCAGAATAGTGAGCTGCCAGTCAGGCCAGCTGAGTATGAAATGGATCTGCACAGGTGAGGGATTATGTGTTAACTCCAATTTAAACTTTGTTTTTCTACTGAAATTAATTACTGGCTTATCTCCATACTGACTATCAACGACTATGACTGAAGTGAAATAATCTTAAGTCTGCCCACTGCCATCAAGTTGATTCCGACTCATAAAGACCCTACAGGACTGAGCAGAACTGCCCCATAGGGTTTCCAAGGCTGCAAATCTTTACGAAAACCAACTGCCACATCTTTCTCCCACTGAGCGGCTGGCGGGTTTGAACCACCGACCTTCTAGTTAGCAGCCGAGTGCTTAACCACTGAGCCACCAGGGCTCCTACTCTTAAGTCTAGGGGAAATAAAGAACAAGAACATTTCACTAGAGCAAGGCTATTACATGTTTAATCATTTGACTGCCTGGCTTTAAGGGCTGTGGTCATGGCACAATGGTGCCATTAAACACCCATTCTACAGTCACACACCATAGAAGATGATGAATTCTTGTCTGGTGCTGCATATCGGAAAAAGGTCCCAACTTTGTCCACAGACACTGGGCTCACTTGCTCCCAGCCATTTACTCTCACTTGCAGTTGATGAATCCGGAGGTCATGGGTGTGTCTATTAGGTGAAACACAGAAAGCAACATTAAATACACTCTCAAGAAAGGAAGGAAAGTACAAGCAAAGTCTCCATTCTGATTTACTATACTATAACATAAAAACCCAGTTGGCTAACCCTTTTGGTGATTACATAATGTAAAGGAAATCAAGAGAATATTTTAACTGGGTTTTGTACTTACAACACAGATTGAAAGATCTGTAAAGCTTGAGCAAGACTGCAGGGGCATCTACCCTCTTACTGCAAAAACCGTGCAAATCTTGTACACTAGCTCATGTCGCTCCAGCCCCCTCACCAATTTATAAAATAATGACATCAGCTAAAATCATTTCAATGGGGTTAGTAAAAATGATGTGCTGGCAATTTAATCATATAGCCATACCCTTAAAAATGCATAAAACAACATTTCTTCTTGGTTCCTTTGTTGAATATCCTACTTCTCTCAGAACTACATCTAGTTGTTTGGCTTCAGCCTCACATGGCTGTGGATGCGTTATGTGAGACAGAGCCCTCAGAGTTTTAGGGCTGAAGTGCTCAGCCAAAATTGGAGCAGAAGGCAGTGGGCAGAACAGGAGGAACAGGAGGAAATTGCACGTTTAATTCTATTTTAGATTTTTCCTAATTCAAGCCAGAAGCCTGAAATGGGGAACTGGATTTGAGGCTGACAGGAAGGGGAGAGGGAGGGAGGAGTGAGGTACCATGTGCCAAAGCGGGTGGGGGGAGCCAGAGAAGACATGTATTTTGATAAATTCAAGCAGAACAGTGGAGCTTGAAATGGGTTACAAAACAGGGAAACTAAAAAAACAGAAGTGACGAAGAGGTCAAACCCTTTCTGATACAAGAGAGACAGGCTTATTGAGAAATACTGCCAACTGTTCTACAGTTAGCTTCTCCAAGATCTTTGCAGAAGAACAGGAAAATGCTCTCACCATCTCTGGACACTCTAACGTGGCTTCCAGGCACATGTGCCCAGCAGAGTGATTTTTGTTGAAACTTTTTTTTTCTGCTAAATCCCTGGGGGCGCACATGTTCAGTATCCTTGCCGCTAAGAGTAGTATGTACCAGTATGAGGGTACACAGAAAGAAGAGGTGTTTGACTTGGGACCAGGTTTGCACACAAAGACTTAATGCACCGTGAGAAGCATAAGACTACAGAAGGCTGGAGCCAAGCTCTTACATTTCAGCTCTAACTTGAAAACAAATAGGAGGTTCAAATATTGAAATCTTAACCTATTCAAATACTAAATCTTAACCTATTCACAAAAGGAGCCCTGGTGGCACAGTGGTTAAAGTGCTCAGCTGCTAACTAAAAGGTTGGCAGTTTGAACCCACCATCCACACTCCACAGGCGAAAGATGTGGCAGTCTGCTTCTGTATAGATTACAGCCTTGGAAACCCTATTGGGCAGTTCTACTCTGTCCTATAGAGTTGCTACGAGTCAGAATCGACTCTATGGCAACAGGAGTTTTTTTTTTTGTTTTTTTTTTAAACCTATTCACTATCCACTGAGTAGTCCTTCCATTTAAAAATGTTTGAAAATAATGGGACACTTTGTTAGACATTTTATAATCTCTGAGTAATTGGACATTAATCTTCTTTCGCCATTTACTCTAGTCCTATGGCTGGCTATTTCAGGAGTTCATCAGCTAGCAATCTCCCTAGATAAATTATTCTTACCCTTTCTGAATCAGAAAATCTTATCAGTATTGGCTTTACTTCCTGAAACCGCCTGCTTGCTAGAAGTGCTATGCAGCACATTGTACCTTAAAATTTAAATCAACATGCTTTAGGAACCTTTGAAGAACACGTGACACCACTGCATCAGAAAAACCAGGTCAGCATGCAATGAACTTGAGAATTATTATATAACCTGTCTATGTGTCAACCAAATTATGTGAAACACACAGGTTATTGCCTCATGTGTCAAATAATGGGAAATTAATCGAAGGAAATGTATTTCCAAGATAGCAAGACAGTCTTTACACTTTTTAAAAGGAAATACTGATTTTCAAAATATCTTTTAAAAATAAAACAAACTTATTAATAAGAAAAGTGTCAGAAAGCAACACTGGGGCAGTCATTATATGTATTTTTTTATTACAGTAAAAAATATAACATAAAATTTGCCAGTTTAACTATTTTTAAGTGAACAAATCTGTGCATTAATTACATTTACAGTGTTGTGCAACCATCACCACTATCCATTTCCAAAACTTTTTCATCGCCCCAAACAGAAAATCTATACTCATTAAGGAACAACTCCTCATTCCTCCCTTCCCTTCACCCAGGCCCTAGTAATCATGAATCCACTTTTTGTCTCTATGAATTTGCCTATTCTAGATATTTCATATAAACAGAATCATACAATATTTGTTCTATTGTACAGGCTTATTTCATTTAGCATAATGTTTTCAAAGTCCACATGGTAGCATGTCTCAGAACTTCATTCCTTTTTGTGGCTGAATAATATTCCATTGTATTATGTATCACATTTTGTTTATCCAGTCATCTGCTGATGGACACTTGGGCTGTTTCTACCTTTTGGCTACTGCGAATAATTTTTTTTTTTAAAGGAAAAGAATAAACCATGTTTTACCTGTGTCTTAGCTTTCCTCTTGCTTCAAATTCAAAGGGAATCTCATCACCAGTGAGGACTTCTCGCCATTCACTAACATTGTGGCCATCATCAAGAAACGTTCCATTCTCTTCTGGAACTAGCCCTGGACTCCCACTGTGAGACAGTGCAGCCCTGGAACCAAATCAGATGGTATCAGCTCACCCCTCTTCCTCCCTGACTCTTACATAGACCTCTGTGCTGGGCTCAGAGCCCCTCCTGCACAGCAATAAGGCTATATAATCTGCCTGCAAAGGATGATCTACAAGGTCAGAAACTAAAGTTACCTTCATGGTCAATCACAACTTATTGGAAACTTTAGAAACAGCTGAAAGCTACAACTATAAAATCATTCACCACCAGCAGCAGTAGAGTTTGGTACACAGGGTGCTATGTAAACATGATTTTTAAAAAGTAGCATTAAGTTACCATCCAGAATTTAACAGATCTAAACTAAGAGGAAAAAAAAAAAAAAAAACAATTCTTCACCTTCAGAGCATTATCACACTTAGTGGATGCAGGAGAAATGTGGTTTCAAATCAGTGGATTCTGCTACTTACTTCATAGACTTCATTACCTAAACTGGAAAGATCAGTATGCATCTGGAAAGTTAAGCCAAGGTCTAAACAGGCAGAAAGTTGTTAGAGAGGTTCTCACTTGGATTAGGTAAACTCCCATTTGGTCTCTAAACTCCACCCAATTCCATCTGGGCTGAATATTCAGTGTGTTTTAGGTTTGGAAGATCATTCTTTTTTGGGAGAAATGTTTTCAAAGCAGTCTTGGAAGAAGAATGAAAAAATGTTTGGTTTAATAACCATATACCATTACTTAAAGATTGAGGTCTTAAAAAAAGACTGAGGAGAGAAGGCAGAAAGACTTTTCTATCCATACTTCTTACTCATGTCCTTAATTTGCTTGACTTTTACTTTAAATGTAATGCATTCCAGGATCAAGACCATAATTTGGGTATTTCAGACTTAAGACCTACTTCTCTGACTACAGAATCTACATAGAACTGGAATCTCCATCATAAACTCTAGCAACACTGTAAGTTACTGATTTAAATACAACCCTTGCTCTGCTGGGCTGGAACACAGGAGGCTTTGATGGCAGAGATGGCTAAGAGTGACAAACTGGGTGCTCCTTACCTGGTAGGCGTGGTGGTCAGAGTGGCAAACCACAGAGTGCACCCTGTGTGATTCCTGAGAGCAAAAGGGACAAAGGGCTGCCGGCGCTTGGGAGTTTTCACCTCTGCTAGGAACAAACAGAAGAAGGCTATTAGCACATGCCTGTATCTGAGTGGCAAAGGTCCTCCCCATACCTGGAGACACTGCCCAAAACTGCCTCTTGTGCAAAGTGGCTGAAGGTGGAAGAAAGAAGAAACTGCCACAGGTGTGTCAATAGGACAAATGGAAGCTCCAGGTATTTGCTGCCTGCTAGGGCATGACTCATGGGAGAAAGATGTGGCAATCTGCTTCCATAAAGATTTACAGCCTTGGAAACCCTATGGGGCAGCTCTACTCTGTCCTAGGGTTGCTATGAGTCAGAATTGACTTCATGGCAGTGGGTAGGGGATGACTTGGTCCCACCCTCTGACAATCGGTTGTGATGTGTGACCACCTCTACCAGTTACCAATTCTCCCACACCTCTCATGGGCTTTATCCTCCAGAAGAAGGTGTCAGGATCTAACCTGGCTGGAATCAAGAAAGAAATAGAAATGGAAAGAACAGGAAAGATTCTGTTCTCCAATATTACTCCCAAAAAATATATTCTAAATAGGTAAGCCAAATGATGGTAAGATATACCACATATTCTTATTTAAACTTGTCCAAAAAGCCTTCACTTTAATGACACTTCTATTCAAACAAACATCCCCCTTCAGTCATATTATACACATAAGCTCAATTGTGATACAGCAAAATAAAAACATTCTTTCCTGTTCTCTAATAGTTGTTTTGTCCCCCTCCCTGAAAAATCAGAGATATCCTATCCCAAAGCTTTTTAAATGAAAATTTACTTCATTTTTACAGACCACCTACTATATAGTGGGTACTATGGAAACCCTGGTGGTGTACTGGTTAAGTGCTACAGCTGCTAACCAAAAGGTCAGCAGTTCAAATACACCAGGCGCTCCTTGGAAACTCTATGGGACAGTTCTACTCTGTCCTATAGGGTCGCTATGAGTTGGAATTGACTTGACGGCAATGGGGATGGAGGCTACTAAAGCAATCAACTGCTAACTGAAAGGTCAGCAGTTCGAAACCACCAGCTGCTAAGAGGAAGAAAGATGTAGCAGATCTGCTTCCGTAGTGATTTACAGACTTGGAAACCCTATGGGGTCGCTGTGAGTGGAAATCGACTTGACAGCAGTGGGTTTGGTTTTTGGTTTGGACGGAGGCTACAAAAGGAGCATAAAATCTTCTTTTCACAGAGCTTCTAGTTGGGTAAACTGGAAAGAAACACTGATCATTGTAAGACTATAAGTAATCAAATGCTAGCGTGCTGGCCTGTCTATAAACACTGAAAGAAATCAGAGAAGCGCGAAGCCAGAATGGCCAGAAGACTGCCTCAGGAGCCATCTATCGGCACCACTGCCTGAGCGGTGTGGTCTGGCTCGGAACAGAGAACCACTAGTCGGTGAGAGAAGAGGCATCTGCTCCTCTTAGGGCCTGCATCTCCTCTACTGCCATGGAAAGTGACAGCAGCAAAGGCCAGAGGCAGCAGCATCCAGTGCAGGGAAGCCTCCCGGCGGCATGCTCACACCACACGTGCACACCAACAAAAAGGGTACACCCAATCGTATTTTGTATCCAGCTTTAAAGCACAAAAGGAGCCCTGGAGGCTCAGTGGTTAAGCTCTCGGCTGCTAACCTCAAAGACAGAAAGAGAAAGGGGCAAACTGCTTTCATAAAGATTATAGACTTGGAAACCCTATGGGGCAGCTCTACTCTATCTTATAGGGCTGCTATGAGTCAGAATCGACTTGACGGCAGTGAGTTTGGTGTTTTGGTTTTAAAGCACAAAGAGAGCCTGAACAAGACCATGACTCAATGGTCTGCAGCTGTGGGGAAATGACATCTAGAGGTGACGGCAGGCGCTGACTGAGGAGAACATTAGAGCAAAATTAAACTCATCCCACAGGGCCAGATGCTGCCTGCTAACAACATGGAGAAGGCAAAGTGCAGCACATACAGCTCGTTACTACTTCTAGAGCGAGGCCGGGGGCAGCATCATAAAAGTCAGTAATTACAGGTGCCTTTTAAAAAGCAATCACTTTCTTTTTATCCCTTTTTATCTCTTCAAAAGTTTTCAGGAGTTAGCACTACAAACACTGCAAAGCAAGCAGTTTCAGGTTAAGGCAGGTTCTATTTTGAGAGCAACCATGGCTCAGGGGAGTCTGGGGAACAGTAATATGCTAAATAACTGAGCCATCTCCAGTGTGACTCCACTATTTTGTTGTCAGTCGCTTAGAGACACCTCAAATATTTCCGAAAGATAATCTTCACCTAGAATATACCCATTTCTCACCCCAGTGGCCTCACTTAGTTCCCAAGGTTTGCTTTACCAAAAAAAAAAAAAAGTGCTCATCAAGTAGAAAATTAAGGAGTAGCTGTGAGGCTGCTGACAAGAGCAGAGGGGGAGTAAAAAATTTAAGAGCTGTATGAAGGGTAAACAGCATTTACTGTGGCACTTTGAAAGGCGCCTCCCACTCCACGAGTATGGTGAGAGAGCTTGTTTTATTACAGTAGATAAAGGACCCAAGAGGAAAAGAAGCCAGATGTGCTTTCAAATCCCACTGTGAGCCAGACTGTAAGTTTCCATTTGCAAATTAGATTTAAAAAGAACAGGTGGCAAGTGGCTTTGATCAGCATGTGATACAGCATCAAGTGCTGGCAATCCACATAAAGATATTCACAGGTCCACTGCTTTGGAATTAACGAGCCTGGGCACACACACCACTCAGGTCCCCCAGCTCTTGTGGTAACCAGACATACCAGCACAGACTTCAGTAACTCATTTCTCCGAGGATAAAAAAATACACGGATTGCACACAAATCCAGATCCAGCATCATGGGACAAATGTGACAACTCCTGCATCAGGGTCCAAAGGGTATAGTTGCTGTTGGCACAGCACCAGAGATAAAAATTCCCAAGTCGGTCAAGGAGAACAGCATTCCCTGGTGGCCTCAGAAAATCTGCCTCTGGAGACAAACCCTCATTTCTTCATGGGCTGAGAGAACCTAAAGCTTCTCCCATTCAAGTTCAGCTTCAAATGCCTCCAGCTGAGGAAATTTCAACTCCTTCAGACTCATTTTACAGAGTAATTTGACCATTATAAACAGTGTAGTTTTTCATGCTATAGAAGCAGCTCAGTCTTATCAGAAAGGACCTGGTTTGTAAATCATAAGAAATAGATTAAAGTCCCAGGTCTGCCACCAGCGGTCATGTGAATGAAGGCAAAGTACTTAAGTTTCTCTGTCTTCATCAGCTAAACAGGAATAATGCTTTGCTTAGCCTGAAAGGTTAAGTAACAGATACAGAAAAGCTTGTAAGTATCAATCCTTGAATAAATGAAGATTCAGTCATGGGCTTTCTGTGTGAGCCCTCCCTCAAACATTCATCTTGGTAAAACCTTCCAGGAAAAAAATATATATATATATTAGCACTGTG
This sequence comes from Trichechus manatus latirostris, assembly GCF_000243295.1. Classification (NCBI taxonomy): domain Eukaryota; kingdom Metazoa; phylum Chordata; class Mammalia; order Sirenia; family Trichechidae; genus Trichechus; species Trichechus manatus. The sequence continues at coordinate 17,005,590 of NW_004443984.1, forward strand.
CCCTATGTATCAGTATCACTGTCTGTATTCCTGGTATATGGCGCTCAAATGGTCTTTTTTTAAATAAAATACATTATGACCCAGGATCTGGTATTAGCCAAGTACAAACATAAATCACTCAAATTAAACCACATTTCTTAAAACAAATGAAGAAATGATCATCTTGGGATTCCAATTCCTTAATGTTTATGGTGTTTTCTACCACATTTACTTACCAGTCAAATCCTCAAGAAATCTTAAAAGGTCAGAGACAGAAATAAAGGACATTTTCTTTTCTATCTCCTAAGCACCTAACCGCAATTCTAAAGAAATAAAGGTTTGTGTCGAAGCAATTATTTACTGGGAAAGGTTTTCTTAGCTCTGTTCTTGATCATTGTAGCTCCTATGCCATAAAGCTCCTTGCATTACCATAAGAATAAATGTATTCTATAATCACAGACTTGTAACACTGCTTAATGGAGGATATTTTTCTTTCATTTACTTGCATTTCAACATAGGAAATGGCATCTGACATTTGATATTTCTGCATCATACACTCTGGAGTTTATCCCATTTCCATCGAAGCTTAAGGCAGATGGAAGAGAGATACCATAGGAATTAGCACACCACTTACTTCTGATGTAAGGTGCCATTCTGTTCATTGGTTGGAAATGTTCTTTCCTATTACTAAAGCAAAGTACTCACAACTGGGTGTACCCCATTCAGCTCCCATTCACACAGTGTACAAGGCAGTTCTTAAAACAGGAAAATAAAGCAAGCCCTCGCTTGGCTGTACTGTACCTCTAGCATAGATCTGGTGCTCTAGGTTAGTCAGACTGGCTGTACTCCTAGTTCTAAGGTAGACAAGGGGGAGGCCTGGTAGACAGGAGAGACAAAGTTAGAGGGTAAGAATAAATACAGTGAATAAGAAGACTTTACTTCCAAAACATAAGCACAAATAGAGTACTTTATAAAAATAGCAAGCATCATGCAACTATAGGATCATCCCCTTCAGTGATTACTAAGAGCTAAGAATGTACCTGACAAAGTGAAGAAGACATTTTTTATGCTAGCCACTACGGTGGAGGCTGTGTCAAAGTAGCATGCTCTTTTTTTTCTGAATTGGGAGAAGAAAATGTATTCACAACACTCTCTTGGAAACAATGACAAGCCTTTTGAGCATTTTTAATTTAAAGCATGTATCTTCTTAAATGGCATAGACAAGTTACAAAAACCAATCAATACAGATGTAGAGGGGACTGCTCCATTCAAAATTGGAAAAGGCAAGTAGCAGAATACTAATTCCCCAGGGTTCTCAAAAATTCAGAGCACAGAGTCAGTGTGATTCCACATGCAAACAATCTCTAATAAGGAGTTATCACACAGCACTGTTTAAACTTTAAATTAAAAATGGAAGTTTTTAGAATATTTACATTTGAGATTTTTATAAAGTTTTCTTGGAGTCTAAAACTAACAAATTCAGTAAGGTGCCATGCCATCCAGGTTTACCTGTGGAATATCAGCCCTTACTGAACAAGGCCAACAATTATGTCAAAAATGAGGCCAACAGTTTCTTTCCCCTGCTAAAGAAACACTAAGAAATCAGCAGCTCCCTTAGGCTGAATTTCATATTAAGAATCTCTATTCCAAGGGTTCATATTTGAAGCTGGCCTGGATAAAGAGCACAACTTTTGTGGGACATGACTAAATGGTCTTGAGTTTAAGAACTCGAAAGTTAGTGATCAGTTCGCCAAGGTTGAAACCTACTGACTTTCAAAACAAACACCCAACAATCATTTGAATAGATCTAGTAAAAGAATACAATCCCATTCGCTATACTACCACCCTGGAATTTCCAATAAGAAAAGAGGCTTGGATATTTAGGTATACTCAGTTATATCTAATCAAAAAGGTACATTACATCTTTATAAGCCTAAGCAATAATAAAAATGTATAAGTAAATAAAAATTAAGCTTTAACTTAGCACTAGCATTTAACATGGATAAGGCAGCTTATTAACAAAAGAGTGAAAGGGAGAAAGAGAATAAAAGAAAAAAGGACAAAAAAAGAGAGGAACAAAAGAAAATCCTTCATCAGAATCCTGAAGATTAGGCCTTCACAGTGTTTACACTGCTCTGTATTTAAGATCCCCGTGTATAAACAATGTTCCTTAGAAACACACTTTCATAGACACATTACATATTACGGAGATTATTTAGAGCCTTCTGAGTAGACTATGTTATATTTTCTTGACACACAAATGGGGAAGGCTAGAGGAGGAGGCAGAACTGAAGCTGATGATGTCTGAAAAGCCCTGGCTCCTAAAGCAACAACCTTGAGATTCAGAAGCAGCAGCCTGGGAATACAGAGAGCAAGCACAGCTGACATTTCTTTGTCTCTCCTTCTAGAAGTACAAGGCAGACAGAAAGTCCACTTATACACCCTGAGGAGAGATGAACCAGTTCAAATATTTCATACACTAAGAAAACCCATCTTCCCATGACACGTTTGCAGACCAGATGGAATATTTAAGTATTCATGAGCTTTGTGAAGTCCAGCCAAGACTCCCAAAAGAAACCACACTGAAAGAGCTGGGGCTGCATTGAATTTGGATGACAATGGCATATGGAACAACTAACGGTCATGCAGTTGTCCATCACGATCTCCCCAGCTCTGAGGAAAACTGAGCTCAGTGGTGAGGCATTAAATAAGGAAAGAAAACATCATTAACAGAGAACAAACAACTCCTCTTTCTTCAAGGAGCTAGGCATTCAATTCTTTTATACTTTATGAACAATACAGGGCCTCCCTTTAAAAAAAGAAATTTCCCCATGGAATCCTGGCATCTCCCCGCTTTACAAGAATATATACAAACCCTATATCTAGATTTAGAAGACTGAAAAGAAATTCTAAACAGTCAAAAAATCTAATCACACCCATTTTCACTGCAGCACCATTCACAATAGCAAACAGATGGAAACAACCTAGGTGCCCATCAACGGACGAATGGATAAACAAATTATGGTATATCCACACAATGGAATACTACACAATGATAAAGAACAACAATGAAGCCATGAAACATAACATGGAGGAAGCTGGAGGTCATTATACTGACTGAATTTAGTCCGTCACAGAAGGACAAATATTGTATAAGACCACTATTATAAGCACTCAAGAAAAG
>NW_004443984.1:17009089-17018560 GCF_000243295.1 Trichechus manatus latirostris
TCATCAGCCTGAGACCAGAAGAACTAGATGGTGCCTGGCTACCACCAATGACTGCCCTGACAGGGAACACAACAGAGAGCCCCGGATGGAGCCAGAGAAAGGTGGGGTGCAGAACTCAAATTCTAGTAAGAAGACCAGACTTAATGGTCTGACTGAGACTGGAGGAACCCCAGAAAGCATAGCCCCTGGGTTCTCTATCAGCCCAGAACTAAAACAATTTCCAAGGCCAACTCTTCAGACAGGGATTGGACTGAACTGTGGGACATAAAGTGATACTCGTGAGAAGTGTGCCTCTTAGCTCAAGTAGATACGAGATACTAAACGGGCAGCTTTTGTCTGGAGGTGAGACGGGAGTGCAGAGAGGATTAGAAGCTGGTTGAATGGACATGGGGAATCAGGGGTGGACAGGAAGAGTGTGCTGTCACAGTAGGGGGAGAGCAACTGGGTTCACATAACAATGTGTGAATAAATTTTTGTATGGGGAAAAAAAATCTTATCAATTGGAAAGCCAATGTTTTGCTGAGTAAAACACAAACCCACCAATGGCTGATCCTGCTGCACTGTCAAGGGCGCCCATTCAAATGCAACGTGACAACAATTAAGGAACTGTCTGCTGCACATCTGGTCTTCCCACAAAGGTGGAGTTAGAGCCCATATTAAAAGTTCAGTAGCTCGTACCAGAAAGCTGTGTTTTGCGAAGACTAGAACAGAACTATAGAAGATCATTTTTCCATAGAAAATAATGGCTCTATTTGGATTTCTCAGTGAAACACTGCTCAACAGTGGTTTCATTAGGCATTTGCAGAGAAAAATCTTACTTTGTCCAAAGCATGGTGGATCCACTGAAGAGCCCATCCAGTCTTCTGATTTGGTTGAATCTACTTCCTTGTCCTGTTTACAGTAATCTGCCATCCATGATTCTTTGGTACTTACATACTGGTCTAGAAAGAAGTCCCCAAAGATATTAAGAACAGAAGTATAAAAGATTGAGTGTTCACATCAAATCATTTCAATTCAGCACAATGAGTTTTTACTGAGTGCCTCACTAGGCTAGGGTCTAAGAAAATTTCTACCCTAGAGAACCTCACACTAGTAGAAGAGATTAATGTTAACAAAACTAACATCACCACAAAACTATCCCACAATGTGAAAGGTGCTAAAACAGATATAAATAAAATTCTATTGGCGCACAAAGGGAGAAATTTATTCTGCTTTGGTGGAAGTGTGGGATGTGGTGGCGGGGGGACTCCCAAGTCCAGAGAAATCTTCACAGTGGTGGGTAACTTTGTTTTGGGCCTTGAAAAACGAGTAGAGTTTAGAGTTTACCAATGGGATTAGGGGTAGAGTGGCATTCCAGCCAGAGGGAAAGACAACAAGATATGAAAATACATGGTACATTTACGGAAGACTGAATACTCTGGTGTGGACTTAGCACAGTATATTGGGGTATGGACATAACAAAGAAGTCTAGAAAAGAGAATTGACTGATTTGTGAAGAACTTGGTATACCGTGCTAAGGGAGAGGGTTTGGAGGCAGACAGGCCAGTTAGGAGGCTATTAAAAAACAATTAAACTCAGGAGGTTGAAATCCAGGTGACAACTCTTATTTGAGAGGAGAATTATAATGGGGATAGCACGATGACAATGCGCCACACCTGGATGAAGAACTTATAAACTAATTAAGATGCTATACTTCTGGAGCATGAACTATTATTTTCTGGCCCTCAGTTGCAATATTTAGCTATAGAAATGAGATTTAAACACTAACAGGTCACAGCAATGTTTTGGGGTTTCAACTCAGTACAAGGAATGAGGAATTGAAGGTTTAAAAAAAAAAACAGTTTCACCACTGAGGAGGACACTTTTTGGAAGATATTTTTAAATAGACAGATGCTCATCAGAAATACCAAGAAGAATCCTTTTGTTTAAAGGAAGCTCTTGTCTACTGCAGTTTTTCCAAGTACTACTACAACTTTGTGTAACCTTACAGATTAACAGAGGTGAGAAACAATGTAGGAGTCAAAAATAATATAATTTAGAAGGATCATGAGGTGAATTTACTATTACGTAGGTGATCTTACTATCTAGGCAAATGAATGTATTATACTGATCATGTACAGCAAAGGTTTTAAATTTTTTGTATTAATAAAATTACAGTCTCATTTCATTATATATTCTCTCCTTCTTACCCTGACACAGGGCAAGGCAATGGATGTTCTAATATTTAGCCTCAACACAACACACACACTGAAGAAAATTCAGATTTGCAACAGTATGTGTTCTCACTCAGAGATAACTATAGTATCACCAGTATCAGATCTGTGTAGATCAATAATTCAAACAGTTAATGTGAATTTTCACAGCAAAGGTGGGCACTACCTGAGTGGTGATTATTTAACTCTTCTCTTACAAGGACAGATCGGTTCTGATTCACTATATCTAATCTACGAATGTGCATTTCAGTGTTGCCAAAGAAGCTTTCGGACACACGCTGTTAGCTTGGTGACCCTTTAACCAAGTCATTTTTATAGTTAGGTCAACATGATATCTTACGGGAAACAGTACAGGCAACTTACCCTGCTATAAAGACAAGGCCCAAATCACACCTTTTAAGAATTATTCTGTAAATAGCTTGAGAGGGAGAAATCTAAACTCACTACTAGAACATTTAATAAACCCAGTGACCAAGCACTGCAGGAGAAAGTTCATCATGGACACCTATGTTTCTAAAGTAGCCTAAGCTCTTGCTTGATCGCTGATAGCATTAATATGGAATACCAACTCTGGAACACTGGGCTGAGAAGAATCATAAGGCCAGGTCAGGGTTCATCAGAAAAGCACCCATGAAGAAGTGATGTCTGGCATGGGCTCCAATATTGGCTAAACCAGGATTAATAGTCTTTCAGACAAGGAAACTATGTACCAAAAGGCACCAATCTTCTGACGACAACTTTCCACTCACCAATTAGTACAGAAGTGATATTGATATCCAGCCGGGGTTTGGCCTTGGCTTCCAGTTTCAGCCGAGGAGGATGGAGACGACTCGCTGCCTGTTGTTGCCAGGATACAGAGCATGGCCATGGCTCAATAAATGGCTCCCAGCCTAAAAGAACACAGGAAATAAGACATCTGTTCAGCAGATATCAAGAGCTTATAGGCAAACACTATTCACAAATGCTCAGCAAAAACAAACTATAGCTTAACAGCTTTCTACTTCCAACTTCATCTCACAATGAAAGCACCATCTTTAACCACAGGTCACCCTACAGATGGCTGGGCTGTCCAGAGGATATGAGTGGAAGAGGTTACATGTACCCTCACCACGGTCTTCTAGAGGTGGTAGGAAGGAGGGCAAGGAGTATATATGCCTTCTTCTGCTCCAGGGCAGGAAGTTATTTACTCTTGACCCACTTAAGGAAAAAGGTTTCAGACTCAGATTAAAAAAGTAATACAGTGGCATAAATATTACATTTGATTCTCCTGGTTATAGCAATAATACATTAGTTGAGTAAACTAGATATCTTTGAAGGGTCATTAACTTTTTTATTTTTATCTTAAAATATATGTACAAAAGGTATATAAACAACATATATGCACAGTTTAAAAAATAATACCTCAAACTCTCATGTACCTAGCTTAAGAAATAGAAAATTACAAGCTCCTCTGAAGCCCCTGAGTGCCATTCCCCCCGTCTCATTCCCTCTCCCACCCAACTGCAGGTAACTATCATCTTGAATTTTTAGTTAATCATTCGCTTGCTCTCCTTTATAGTTCTCACACGTGTGTATTTCTAAAGAACATATTGATTACTTTGTTCTGTTTGTAGTCTCTACATAAAGGGAATTCAAGAGTATGTATCCTTTTGAAGCTTGCTACTTTTGCTCAACAACCTGTCTTTGAGATTCATTCACATCAGAGCATGCAGCTGTGGTACATTTGTTTTCACCACTGAACAGTAACCATTAATAAACATACTACAATTTATTTATCCATTCTACTGCTGAAAGACATTTAGCTGATTCCAGTTTTATTGCTATTAGGAAGAACACTACTAAAAGGAGTCTTGTACATGCTTCCTAATACACAAAGGCAAAAGTTGCTCTAGGGAATATAATTAACAGAAGTACACTGCCATGTTGTTGGGTATGCTTATACTCGTAGTAGGAAATAAGAGTTCTACGGCTCATATCCTCACCAGTACTAAGTATTATTGTCCCACTTAATCCTTCACAACCTATTAGGTGAAAATGGTATCTCACTGTGGTTTTAAAGATTCAACTTTTCAAGACAAGTTAATTTTTAATGAATTTCCAAGTATACTCTCTCAATCAGCCACAAAACAGCTGATTCACCCACCCAAATCCAACCCAATGTGCAGCATAAAGTAAGTACAACAGTCTGCTCACATCATTTATCACTTAGTGGCCTGAATGCATTCATGCAACTTTAAAAGTAAGCAATATTTGGTCTGAGAAAATAAATGATTCTCAGAAAAATAGCTACCATATGCCCTGCAAGAGTTTCTCTCAACTAGCAAGATTTGGGTCATTATTCTGAAGTTAGACACTTTGAACAATTAGGAAATAAGGGTGTTACCTTTAAGTGCATCCAGAACAGAAAGGGGAAATGTTAACTAACATATAAAAATAAATGTGACATGAACTCTAGAAGAATCAGCAGCAGCACAACAAATCAGGCTTAATTTCACGTTGAAATCAAAGGGAACAATTACTCAGGCTTAAGCCTCAGACTGCACAGCACAGCTCTGTTTACTCTGTCCACACCTACGAAGAATTCTGATGGCAATTTCTTTAAATTGTCTTAAGGCAAAGAACTTCACAGCTCAAACAGGTTGGCACTGTTATACAATGATTCCTGACTGTCAACCTGTAGAGTCCCTCACCTTGGTTTTTCCAATGGAAGGAAAGAGGCCTGAAAAAGTTTTGCAAAATACCCAGGTTTTATGTCTCCCAAAAAATAGCTTGCTCTATCAGCTGTGTTTTGCCGTAGGAGGTAGGCAGGGTAGATTATACATTATCACTGACTCAGTACACTTCTAATGAAACAAGTTCAATAAGGAGTGTGAGGAAACCTGAAGTTTAAGATGCTGACTGGGCATAAGTTTCCCTGGAAATTTAGCTACTAACAATCAGGACCAAGCAAAGGATCCTTTGCTATTGAGCAATTTTATGTTCTAGAATGAGCCAAACTCCAGGATCAAAAAGAAGTAAATATGAAAAGTTCTTTCTCAATAATTCAGTTGCAACATATCAGATAAGTTTTTAGAAAAGTTTAAAGTCTCTATCTTTTGTCATTCTGTGGTCACTTGCTTTTAATCTTTCCCTGTCCCGCCCCTTTCCCCTCATGTGAAATGTCATGTAGTTATGGACCCAGGCAATCATTGTTAATTTTTTAAATCCCACAATAATATATGCTTTATACTGACCTGACAGGGCACGGTTATAATAATCTCCAGAAAGGGTGAAGTGGGCGTAGCCTTCAGGGCTAGTTCTCACACGCTGAAGAAAATTCAGACCTGTAATGCAAGCCAATCTTAGTGCAGTGGCAGGGCAGGGGCACCCAAAACTTTCTTTTGCAGAGAAGTCACATTAAAGATTAAAAAGAGATGTTAGTCATATCTAATACTCCTGGTCTCATAGGAAAATTTACAAAATGTTAATATTTTGTCCATGGTGGATTTTTTTTTTTTTTAAATACTGAGTTAGAATATTATTCGTCTTGATTACTGAGTTGATTGGCACACTCTTAAATGTTGTGCCTGAGGCAACTGCCTCATCTGCCTCCCCCCGAGTCACAGCCCTGGCATCCAGGTTTATCTAACACCTGTGGGAACACTAAAAAGTGATTTTTTACCTGACTATCTGAAAAGAAAGCCGGGTGATAAAAGCATTCATGTCCTGATAAGCATTAGCTCAAAATTTTAAGAATACCACAGAAAAATAAGAAATAATCTAAATATTTTCTGCAGAAAAGACACTCATGAAAGCAGTCAAAATTCCAGTTGTTACTTTTAATCAAGTGGCCCTTGTGATGCCTAGAGGTACAGGGAAAAAGAAAGCCCCCACAATGGGCAAAGGTAGGCTTAAAGCCCAAAACTCAATTTTACTTGAAGGGAGAAGAGGCTGGTAAGGTCAAAACAATGGAAAATTTTTAAAAAGTCAACACAGCGGTAAGACTGTCATTTATTCTCTTCAGAAGCCTTATCCTAACCTGGCCTGCCATGGTGAGCTTGAGGACAAGGTACTTCTACCTTGCTCCCCACCCTGCTGAAGTACAGCTTTCATATGACCAGCATTTCACTTCTTACCGGGCCCTATGGAGGAGCCTCAGAAGTGAGCTTTTTGATAAGATTCTAATTTTTTATTTTCAAGAGATGAATATGATAGAAGCATTATTTTCTGAGCTTATCTTTTACATGTCTTTAGTAACAGGACTCATTACAATCTTTAGATACATAAAAAGATAAGCATAATGAAGAGATCAGGAATTATTCAGCCAGAGTTGTTAATATAACAGAAATCTCATCAATGACAATTTCTATTATTCCCAAGCTATAGGCTGAAAGCCACATATGGCAAATGAATATGAATTTCTTTAAAATACACATAATGAAAAACATATGTAAAACCATTATCTAAATTTTACCCAGACTACTAACTAGAGGAGAGCATGAATAACATAAAAGACAGGCCCTGAATAATTCAGCAATCACTGCAAATACTCAAGATGAATCTGAAAATCAGGAAAATACTCACGGGAAAAGGTGAGCTCAGCGAGAGGAACATCACAATCCATGCAGTCATCGATAAAACAGATGCACACACTCTCTGCTTTAATCTCCACTCCAGAGATCAACTGTGCTGGCACAGTCCCCCGGCTATCTCGGCTGTTAGAGGCCAGGGAAAGAGACTTCAGAGGCTCAGCGTTCTTAAACAACCAACTCGCTGCCTTTTTCAATTGGCCTTCAAAGAAATTAAAAGGCAATCAGTTCAGCCAGCTCCCAAAGCTACTCCAACAAGTCATACAGGAAATACAGAAACAAAGTCTAAAGGACCTACTGGACAGCCCAAGAGAGTCTCAATCCCAGATGTATTCCTAGACTAAGAAAAAACAGAAAGACAAAAACTAGCATAAGAGGAATTCTTCTTTTAAGCAAACAGAACAAGGTCCTCTTTGTTGTGTATCTTCCAATCAAGTTTACCACACCTTTCATGATCTGGCTCAAAATGCCTCAAAGAAACCATCCCTCCTCTACTATGACATCTGTTGAAAGACAGCCAAGAAGAGGGAAAGTGCTTAAGTACTTAGAAAAATACTTAGGCCACTTGGTAAATAGGGAGCAATATGGGAATTGTGTGTGTGTAACGTACAATTGTTAAACAGCCCCTTGAATACAATCAGATTGCTAAAGCCAAAAAAAAAAGAAAGAAAGAAAAGCAATGTAATCCCATACTTATAAATTACCAGAGATCAGTGCATGAAACATTGGTAAGGGGTTAAGGGGATGGGCTTTGAAGCAAGATCCTAATTGTGCACTTATTAGCTGTTGGCTGTTGGATCTTGGGCAAGTTAATCTTTCTGCATCCTATCCTACAGCTCCCACTTACAGGACTGATGTGAGGAGGAAATGAATGAGTGTACGAAAAGTTCTTAGAACAAAGCCTGGCATGTAATAAAGGCTCTATAAACATTATTTGCTATTATCATCTTTATTACTAAAGAAGTCTTCTTTACTAAAGAAATCAAAATAAAATAAATAAAACTAAAAGCTAATTCATTGAAAAGATCAATAACATTGATAAACATCTAGCCAGGCTAACCAAGGGAAAAACAGAAGACACAAGTTACTAGTATCAGAATGAAAGAGGGGCCATCACTACTGATTCCAGGGCATTGTTGTTGTTACCTGCCATCAAGTCAGCTCTGACTCATAGCGACCTTATGTATAACAGAACAAAACATTGCCCAGTCCTGCACCATCCTCACAATCATTGCTATGCTTGAGCTCATTGTTGCAGCTACTGTGTCGATCCATCTCATTGAGGGTCTCCCTCTTTTTCGCTGACCCTCCAGTTTGCCAATCATGATGTCTTTCTCCAGCGATTGGTCCCACCTGATGACACATCCAAAGTAAGCTAGACCAAGTCTTGCCATCCTTGCTTCTAAAAGAGCATTTTGGCTATACTTCTTCCAAGACAGACTTGTTCATTCTTCTGGCAGCCCATGGTATATTCAACATTCTTTGCCAATACTACAATTCAAATACATCAATTCTTCTTTGGTCTTCCTTTTTCATTGTCCAGCTTTCACATGCATATGAGGCGATTGAAAATACCATGCCTTGGGTCAGGTACACCTTAGTCCTCAAAGTGACATCTTTACTTTTTTAACACTTTAAAGAGGTCTTTTGAGGGTCACCCATGGTGGGCAGGTTTCAGCAGAGCTTCCAGACTAAGACAGACTAAGAAAAAGGCCTGGTGCTTTTTTTCTGAAAATTATCAATGAAAACCTTATGGATAACAGAACATTTTCCATTACTGGAAGACGAGCCCCTCAGGTTGGAAGAAACTCAAAATACAACTGGGAAAGAACTACCTCCTCAGAGTAGAACTGACCCTAATAACATGGATAGAATACAGCCTTATGGACCTTCATTTGCTGACGTGGCACAGAAGCTGTAAACATCCATTAATAATAGGAACATGGAATGTATGAAACATGAATCAAGGAAAATTGGAAGTTGTCAAAAATGAAATAGAACACTTGAAGATCAATACGCTAGGCATTAGTGAACTGAAATGGACTGGTATCGCCCATTTTGAATCCAACATCACTAGTAAATAGCTAATACAGCTTCAGGGCCCAGATTCTTTTTTTTTTTGTGATGTACTTTTTAAATAATATTTTATTGTGCTTTTGGTGAAGGTTTACACGGTAGTTTAGGTTCCCATTCCACAGTTTCTACACAAATTGTTCAGTGACATTAGTTACAATCTTCAAATGGGTGAACATACTCAATATTTCCGTTCTAGTTGTTCCATTTCCATTAATCTAGTTTCCCTGCCCCGTTACGTTCTCATCTTTGTCTTAAAGTAATTGTTGACCATTTGGTCTCATATAGATGGTTTGTTTTTTTGTTTTGTTTTGTTTACTGTTGTAGTTTAAATGAAGTTTACATTTCAAGTTAGTCTCCCATACAAAAATTGACACATACATTGTTATGTGACCCTAATTGCTCTCCCCATGCTGTGACAGCACAGTCCTCCTTTCTACCCCTGATTACCCACGTCCACTCAACCAGCTCCTAACCCTCTCTGCCTTCCCGTCTCACCTCTGGACAGAAGCTGCCCATTTAGCCTCTTGTATCTACATGAGCTAAGAGGCACATTCCTCACAAGTATCACTTTATGTCCCACAGTTCAGTCCAATCCCTGTCTGAAGAGTTGGCCT
>NW_004443984.1:17018660-17059806 GCF_000243295.1 Trichechus manatus latirostris
GGGTTCCTCCAGTCTCAGTCAGACCATTAAGTCTGGTCTTCTTACTAGAATTTGAGTTCTGCACCCCACCTTTCTCTTGCTCCATCAGGGACTCTCTGTTGTGTTCCCTGTCAGGGCGGTCATTGGTGGTAGCCAGACACCATCTAGTTCTTCTGGTCTTAGGCTGATGAAGTCTCTGGTTTATGTGGCCCTTTCTGCCTCTTGGGCTACTACTTTCCTTGTGTCTTTGGTGTTCTTCATTCTCCTTTACTCCAGGTGGTTGGGACCAATAGATGCATCTTGGATGGCTGCTTGCCAGGGCCCACATTCTTATCCACTATAAAATACTGCTGCTCGTTATTTTTACTGGCCCAAGATTATATTCAGTCCACAGAAGACACAAGAAGGATCTTCTAAATACACTCCAGCTCTCTAAGTCACCTTGTGGGGATAGGGGAGGAAATGGGAAGGAAGCATATAATCAGGATAAACAATGAATAATGGAAATCCTCATTCAAATTACCTTGACACAACAACAGAGCTTTGCGACAATCATCCATGCTGAATCCCAGCTCCTGCAGTCTAGCTAGTTGTAACTCTAGGAAAAAAAAAATGTACGTAGGTTTTATAAATTATTTTATGTAAATTATTCCTCAGACTAATTTGGGGAAAAAAATTCAGAAACTGGTGACTAAAACACTTCATTTCTCTAGGCAAAAATGGACTCCTAATCAGAGACTTCTACTAAGTGTACCCTGATTTTAAGAACCTTTCCTTTATAGACTGTAGCTTGAAAAGCTTAAAACTGAAACTTAGTATTATCCATATATCTTTCGAAGAAAACTCTCAAAGTTTAAAACTAAACCTTAGCCTTATCATATAACGTTGGAAGAAATTATAAGAGGAAAAATAGCACAGGACAAATCAGTTGGTTTGTGGTGTTTTGTTTGTTTCTAAATTTAAAAAAAAAAAATTAAGAGAGTCATACTTATGACTTACAGTTATACTTAATGACATACAATTATACTTTAAACAATTTAATTGTGCAAAAGGAAACCTTTAAAAGTTAAAAAGGAAGGCTACAAAGAAGGTTGAGTGGGTCATAGCTAAACACCTACCCAAGACAGGATCTAAGGTATGTCTCGTCCCTTCTTTGATTTCCTCTCTGACACGAGATGAACCAGGAAGGTGACTGCTAACAGAGTCGGCCTCCAAGGCCACTGAGTCTGGCACCGCAGCATTAGCTTGCTCTGGGATGGATTTTGCAATGGCAAGAAACAGCTGAACATCATTATATGAGAGTCTAATATCCAGGGCTTGTAACTGAATCTAACAAAATAAAAAAGGTGGTCATTTTTTTAAAAATTGTATTTGGTTTTGCTTCCACACCTCTTACAAATATAACTCTTATTTTAAGTTCTAATTCTATAAGTTCAACAAACACTACACCAAATTTCTCATTTAGAAGACTGCAAAGACCTTGAAATTAAGCACTAATGAACATGGGGTAAGGTTTCTCAGCTACGAGTTCAAATAGTCACAAAATTATACCAAATAAAAAATACTAAGCTATGAAAATTACTAGAGCAATTAACGTCTTTCAGTGGGATGATTTTCATACAAGTATTAAAGCACAGGATCAGAGAATGGCTTTGGGGCAGACTACAGCCCTTATTAGCAACATCTTGTTCATCCATTTTGCTTTGATCTATTTAATTTTTTAAATCTCTGAAACCATCTGACCAACCAACAAAATTTACCTCTTGTTTATTCAAATATAGCCCTAGTGTGAGTCCAGTTTCACACCAATATTCCCTGAAACCCAGTCTTCCTCAGACACTAGCAACTGAGCTACTATTGGTAAAGGCAGTACAGACACCAGAAGTAGACCTCTCTAACCATGGTGGCTCTGGGATGACTGTTTGAATATTTGGCTACAGCGCTTTATTTACATTTTCCTTTTTCCTATGAGGAACCCCTCAGACCAAAAATCAGAATGGCTTTTCTCTTTCTCAATATCTACGGTCTGATCTACCAAAAAAATAAAACACCAAATTCCTAAGACTTCTTTGCCTGGTTTCATCTTCCTTGCCTCACCTTATACCCTCCTTACTTCCCTACATACCCCTTTGTTCTAGTCAGACCTGTATCTGTTTCACATATGCTGAGCCATTTCTGCCCCTCATTTTGCTTCTTCCCAAAGTGGAATGCTCTCATTCTTCTTCTCTGCCTATTTACATCCTTCTTCCCAGACTTACCTTACCTTGAGTTCCACTCACAATCAATATTACTACTTATGTCAAATTCTGCTTTCTGTAAATTTTTACAAAACTTTGAGATTATACCAGACAATTAAAATGTCTTTCATCCTCTACAAGATTACAAGATCCTCTAGGACAAAATCAATGTCATATTTCATTTGCATTTGCTGAAGAAACTAAAATCTTGCAAGGGCTCAAAGTAAAGAAGTAATGCCTGCACATGAAAGTGTTTGAGTGTATCAACGTTATATATTTTTTTCAACATTACCTCTAAGACAGGTGGGAAATCTTCACTATTGAATGCATCCATTAATCCCGAACTATTCTGATAAGAAGAATTCCCCACCAGCTCCACTTGAATTTGTACTGGATCAACAATTGAAAGAGCTGTATCATGCTCACTCCCTAGTCGGCATGAAAACACCTAGAAAATGAAATGAAGCATGGCAAGAATTAATGTCTGATTCAGATAGAGCCAGAAGAAAAAGAGACTATCTCAGAAGCAATGGGCCCTGTGCTATCACAAGAACCATGACAACAGCTGAGATAAATGTTGCGAAGATGAAGCTGGTACTCTTACCCGCTGCCAAGGGCGTGTACAGTGGTTCACCTCTAGGAAAGGTAGTTTAGCAATATGTGTCAAGAGGCTTAAAAGTCTCGCACCCTAGAATCTTACTTCTAGGAGACAGCCTAAGAAAATAATGTGAAATATGAAAGATTCACTGAACCATTATTTAATAGAAAAAAACGTTATAAGCAACCAAGCTTATATCACATCTACTCAATGAAATATTCTGTAGTCATTTAAAAATGACAGTTAAAAAGACCATATGGAAAGTAGGAAGATAGTTACAACACAGACTATGTGAAAATGCAGCCCAATCAAAATAGTACTATGCCATGAGTTTCTTTACAGGAAAGAAACACATTAAAATGTCCCTAAAGATTATGTCTGGTAAGATAGGTGACTTCTTCCTCCCCACCCCCAATTTTTGGTAATACAGTTGTTACTTTTATAAGTAAAAATAAAAGCATTAATTGTTGAAGCTGGGTGATAGGTACACGGGAGTTCATTATACTATTCTGTTTACTTTGTATATAACTGAAATTTTGTATAATAAAAAATTTTTAAATAAATACTTTTATGGGGAGAGGGAAGGGAGGGAGAAAAGAAGGAAGGGCCCTCATTCTAGAACCAAATTGTTTTGCATGCTCAAGAAGAGTACAAAGAGAAGTGAGAGCATTCATGTTGGTCTCCCTTGCCCCCCTTTTTGGGTGCATTTTCTAGCACTATTGAAAAACATGTGACACCAAGGTCCTTTGCTATATTCAACATTAGCTCATTATGCTCTCTTTATAAATTCTTCCCCAATGATGTATCAAGGAGGTTTTAAAATTCAGATCCAATTATGCTGCCTAAAAAACAAGACTAAAAGGAGTTTCCAGGAATCTCAAATATTTTGCCACGCAGTTTTTCTAAGACTTTGGAGCAGAAAAGTTTCATTTTTCTTTTTCCTTCAGGGGCTTCTGCTATACAAAACCCAATTGTACCTGACAGTTCATTCATCAATCACCAAGATTTTCCATTCAAAGCTGGTATTGTAGTGGCTTGGAAAGCAGATGAATTGCAATTTCATGACCAACTCACACTATACCAGCATGCAAATCCTTCCTCTCAAAGGGAAGTTTCTTTACATGAGGAAAATGAGTGGTCAAAAAGTGAAATCTCTACATGTCTTATCCATCTATACATGACCAAAATATATATACATATATATGTTTATATATATATATATATTTTTTTTTTTTCCATTGACAGTGAAAAGTTTTATTCAACCTCTGAGCAATACCACTGGAAAAGATAGGGCATGAGAAGTTGGTTGTAAAGGGAAAGGAAATAATGAGTAGATACTAGCTAGCCCTGACCAGATACTCTAACATTATAACAAGAGGAATGTTAGCTCAATGAATTTGAGAACATTTGACAGAAACAATAATCTTCTCATTTCCCCTCTGTCTCCACAACGCATAGCTTAAAATGAGGCAGAACAGATTTTTACTTATTACAGTACAGTGTAATTTACAGGCTACAAAGGCCAACCAGGGCAAATTTCTCTCTTCATGAGATTACAGCAGAACCTAAAGTACCACTCTTAGTGATCACTTGTCTAGGTTATACATTGTTCTCTAGAGCTGGCCTTTTAGGGCTGAAAGGATAATACATAAAATCCTTAACATCTTTTATAAACAAGCTTCTATTACCATGACGCTCTAGCTCTTCCTAAGGACAAGCACTCAGTGCAGGGAAGGGAAGACCACTTCCTCACCTCACAAATTCGCCAAGGACTAATCCTGCAGAGAAGCCCTGATGGCACAGTGGTTAAGAACTTGGCTGCTAACCAAAAGGTCGGCAGTTCAAACCCACTACCCATTCCTTGGAATCCCTATGGGGCAATTCTACTCTGTCCAACAGGGTCGCTATGAGTCGGAATCGACTCAACAGCAATAGGAATTTTTTTAGTCCTGCAGAGGAGCCCTGGTGGTGCAGTGGTTAAGTGCTCAACTGCTAACCAGAAGGTCAGCAGTTCGAATCCACCAGACAATCCTTGGAATCCCTATGGGGTGGTTCTACTCTGTCCTATAGGGTCACTATGAGTTGGAATTGACTTGACAGCAACAGGTACGGGTAGTCCTGCAGAACTAGAGTAACAACGAGGTACTTCATACAGTAATGGAGACTAGAACAGTCTCTTGGAACTTCTTGAGAAAGGACTAATGTAAGAGAAAAAGGTAAAGTCACTCTGTATATTTACAGTCTAAGATCATAGGACTAAATTTATATATTAGAATAACCTGGCAGATTTGAAGAGAGAACAGAGGCCAAGGGTCATCCAATTCCATGAATTATTTCCCCTAATGAAAGTTCAGGGGGTAAAGTTCTCTTGCAGATGTTTTTCTCTTGAGCCAAACATGTAGTATTTTGATCAACAAATAGACTCCTTACCTCGATGCCAAACAAACTTCCTGAAAAGGGGCGATCAACAAAACGGGGCTTATAGGTGAGCACTGTGGTGCCTTTCAGAATAATGGCGTTGGTATCCAAGCAGGACACATCTTCAACCACTACAAACTCCGTGCCTGGAAAGGACAGCACCGTCACTCAAGCTGAAGCTGGGAAGCTGGAAAACTCCAAGCTGCTGCAAACCGAACAACACATTTCCACCAGGGGAGAACATTAACCAGTAAGAGCTGTTTCTTCAGGGTGTCTAACGACATTGGACTTCATTGATGTCCTGAACAAATTCTCTGTATCTAGCCAGGCACAGCTGAGCCAACAGAGCATGCACAGGCAGACAAGGATCAGGATCCAGTTTCTCTCTTTAGAATATATTTTTACGCGAGTTCTCCTGAGAGGCCTAACATATTCAGAAGCAGAGAAAATCATCCTTTCTCTGAGGGATGATCTGTTTTCAAATCACAGCAATTTAAAATTCAGATACTAATGTTGGTCAGGCAGCATAAGGCACTATGTCACCTACGCAGCTGTTCAAGCTGTTCATTAAGAACGTAAACCAAGTTAATGCCGAAATTTATGAAGTCATTAGATGCAGATGGTTTTCTATTCATTTGTATATGGCAAGTTTACTCTGATTTACACTGTATGTTTTCATCAAAAACTGTGTATAGAATGAATTTTTGAAACTGAATCAGTTTAAAATGCATTGTGCTGATTAGCTTCTTCAAAACCATTGAGAAGTAGGCAGAGTATATCACAAACATAAAAACAAATAACACAAATACATACAGATGCACTAGAAGAGTACTCTACTTAACAAAAACCACAGTAAATCCATTTGTAAGAGACTATACTCTTTTTATACAGAAAATAACAATCCCCTCACTTACTTATCTTCTAAACTCAGATTTTCACATACCAAATTTGCCTAAACTTAGTAAGGCACGTCTGCTGGGGCTCTAAAAATCAAATAGAAAACTGAAGCCAGCTTTAACATTGGGGAAAAAAGCCAATGCCCAGGTGGGTACCCAAAAGAGTGCTCAGGCTGAGCATACAAACTAGGCTGGCAGAGGAGGACAAGAGACTCCTGCAGCCTTCAGTGTGGGTCAGGCAGTTCAGACCTGAAAACAAAGGTCAAGAACTTTGACACCTTTTGGTCTATAAAAGATGCAAATATGTAAGTGCTTGTGTCAAAAAAATGACAGGCAATAGCAAAGTTTTCTGTAAGACGCACATTGAACCTAACATCCAAATTAAGAATCAATGAATCACACCTATATATAATCACCTGTTACATTGACCTTGACCTCCAGGTGTCTTTCTGTGGACACAGGAAGGGAAGATCGTTTGGTAACTACCCCACTCTTCACAGTTTTGGGGACGACAGCAGATTCGCTGCTGGAGTTACGGTGGCGAGAAGGAGTAACAATATCTTGCTTCTTAATATCACTGGGAGTGTGGAGAAAATCATGGACTAATAGTAGCCAGTCAAATATGAGAAACACACGGAGATTGTTGAGAACTACTGTGAAACAGGAGGAATCCTTGGTAGATCTACAAGAAAAAAGATAGAAAAGAAGAAAACAGGAAAAAGGAACATAATAAATATTTCAATAATTGATAAATTACTTGGTTTCGGCAGGTGGTATTCCAGTACTTTCTAAACTGACAATGTCGAGTATCCATAAACTCTGAACACTAGCTTAATTACACATTTCTCAAAAGTTAATCATATTTTTGAACAAGAAACATGCATAAGAAAGCAGAATAGTGTAGTCAAGTGATTCTTAACCAGGGGTGATTTTGCCCCCAGGAGACATGTGGTAAAGTCTACAGACATTTTTCACTGTTACATTTGGAGGGGGTTGCTACTGGCATCAAGTGGGTAGAAGTCAGGGATGATGCTAAACATCCAGTAACGCACAGGACAGACCCCACAATGAAGAATTATCTGACCCAAAACGTCACTAGTGCAGAGGTTGAAGAACCTTAGTGTAGTGAAAAGAGCACAGGCTTTGAAGTCAGAGACCCAGGTTTAAATCCTAACTGTCACTTACAAGTTGTGTTACCTTGGATAAGTCACCTCCCTTCTCTGAACCTGTTTCCTCACTTATAAAATGAGAAATATTGTAAGAGATAAAGCACCAGGCATATAGCAGGTATCAGTTTCCTTCCCTACAGGCTATTTCAAGAAGAGTAATGAGATGCTCTTTCTCTGGTATCTAGAATCATTCTTTAAAAACCTCAAGTTTATATACACTAGATGGTTTCTCACGGCCCTGGTGGCACAGTGGTTAAGAGCTCAGCTGCTAACCAGAAGGCCAGCATTTGAAATCCACCAGCCACTCCTTGGAAACCCTATGGGGCGTTCCACTCTATCCTATAGAGCTGCTATGAGTCAGAATCGACTAGACGGCAACAAGTTAAATGGTTTCCCTAGTTGAAACCGCCTGAGAGTCCAGATCTTTTAGCCTGAGAAGGAAGACAAACAAGATGACAGTTACCATGGTCACATCCCCAAGCACACTGGAGGCAGCAGGACAGGGGTTGGGGGGGTGGGAGGAGGAAAGGGTGGACAGTAGTCCCCAATACCCCAAATTCCATATTTGAGGTGAAGGCCCAAGGAGGAGGCCTCAACTCCCAGTTTGGTTAAGAGGCTCATTCAGGACCTATGAGTAGGCACAGCTGGGTAGGACAGAAAAAAAAGAAGAAGAAAGGGCTAAGGATACTTCTCTAAGGCATTCTAGGTTGAACCTGATTCTATAAGCCCAAGAGAGGAACTCTGGGGCTCCAGCTACTAGGTATGTGTGTACCTAGTTCCCTGCCCTAAAAGGAGCTCCTATTCAGGAAAAGCTGATTTGGAGACACTGCTAAGGCTGGCTTCTCTCGTCCCTCGTTTCACCAAAACCTGGCTCAATGCCTCCAGAGAAAGGACACAATGATGCATGTCTCCCTCCACACAGACCCAACGTTTTCCACAGAAACACTTTCCCTTTAGTAATAGAAAAAAAATGTTGCCCTCAGTAAAATTTTTCCACCCCATTTTGAATATAGATTGTCAGAGCTAGCCACTCGCTGGAAAGTCAAAATATGTCTGATTCCTTTTCTGGAAAGTATTTCAAGCCTTTAAACACTGTGAAGTGATTTATATTTGACACACAAAATCCCAACAGAAGAGTAATTCTTCTTGAGACACAGAAAGTGTTCAAAAGTTCCAATCAAGACAGCATTTTAACCCTCTCACTAACAATGGTATTTCTGTTAGCAAGAGCCAAGGTAAGGCTTTTATCATTGACTCCAAGAAATTATACACCAAAGGGGGATACTTAGAATAATATTTCTAGGCTCCATATCCTCTTATATATTAAAAATGTGATAGGTGGAACAACTAGGGAGACCTAGTGGCGTAGTGGTTAAGAGCTTGGCTGCTAACCAAAAGGCCGGGAGTTCCACCAGCCGCTCCTTGGAAACCCTATAGGGCAGTTCTACTCTGTCCTACAGGGACGCTATGAGTCAGAATGGACTAGACCACAATGGGTTTATTTGGTTTTTTTTTGGGGGGGGGACAACTAGTTGGTAGTTTAGGAAATCATATCAATAATAATAATGAAGCAAATCCAAAAAGAAATTGTTTCTGCAGATGGACCAAATATGTGTGAGCCTCTTATTCAAGTAAACACCATCTTCAAACAAAGGAAATGCAAATCACAACCATCTTATCCGACCGGCGATCAGCCCAATAACTAGAAACCTGGTGGACCTGAGGCTGTTAGAAAGGACATGGGCTGCGAAGTCAGAGACTCAGGTTTGAGTTCAGATACTTCACTTACTAGCTGGGTGACCCCAGAAGAGTTACTTACCCCCTCCAAGCTTCTACTTTTGCATCTATAAAATGGGGAAGAAGTCACCCACTTTGCAGCCTTGTTGTGAGAGTAGAATTAACACTAGGCAAAGTGCCTGGCTCACTGTAGGGCTCAATAAAAGGTAACCAGCATTCTGTTACTGAACCCTTAAAAGTTCATACAAGAGTTTAAATGTCTACTTTGCTAGACTTTCTAAGGGTACATGGAGAGACCATGATCTCTCCCTAGAAAAATCTGAACCCTGAGGAATTCAATGAACAGCTCACAGAAATGTCATGCATATATAAATATATAAATACAAGAATAGTCTTGATGACCTTTTTTTTCTTTTTTTGCATAACTACCAAGTTTTCCCTAGCTTTCCTACTTATTGACTTATATTTACAACACGTCTGATGACACTGAACATTAATTGAATTAAACTGACATCAGTTTCAAAGATCTCCTTCTGGATTTTCATTGAAGGGATTCTTTAGATCAGACCTAATTGTTCAGTATTCAGCTTTGTGCTCCTTAATCATCAAATCTCACAATAGTATATCATAAAATAACACAAACTACATCAGGAATAACAATAACAGCTACATCTGTGCCAAGAAGTATGCCAGATTTATCTCATTTAATTGTTACACCGGCACTATGAGATGGGTACAGTTATTTCTATTTTACAGAAAAGGAAATTGTCGCTCAAAGAGGTTACCATATTTTTATGCAAATAACACACATTACACGTTTTGCCAACTTCGCAACCCGCGTATGTTATTTTTGTAAGCATTATATGCATGGGCATGTTATATGTGAAAAATAAAGTCAACAACTTGTCCCAGGATGCATAGCTGCGAAGTGGTAGATCAAGGTTTTGAGCCCAGTTCTGTCTGATTCCAAAACATACGCTCTTTCCACATACGACACTGCCTCTCATAATACCAGGAAGAAAAGCAAAATCTAGTGCAAAAAGGCTAAAGCTCTTTATATATAGTGAAGCGAGTCAGCAAGGCTTAAATGGGTAAATAGGCAATTCAAATCTAAACCACCTTTCCTTCGATTATTTGTATAGCCTAAAAATTTTCTGTTTCATTTTCCCTTTCTTAAACCAGCATAATTTCTTCCTTCCCTAAGTTGCTCTCTATTAAAACAGTTTACAGCTTACAGGGAACAAGGAGGTTCATTTTACGGACCTGGCTCAATTGTGAAGTACTTTTTTTTTTTTTAAGGCAACAGAGACATCTTTTGGCCGATAAACGAAACTGCAAGATTACAGGAATAATATGTTAATATACAGAACACTAAACTGTTAAATCATTATCTATTTATCTATTCAGTGATTCCTCAAACGCTTTGATGTTCTTGAGCCAACATGGACTTGACCTGCGGGCCACAAATGGAAATGTCTCGACAAAGGAAGGTAGAGTCTCAAGGGCTGGATCCTACTACCTGAAATGTAGTTCAATCTGAATGGAACCTTGGGTAGTGCTGCTGTTCTTGGAGGGCTGAAAGATGCAGTTGAACACGTTTGTCATGCCAGGGCTCGTCTTCTGCCCAGCATAGCGGGTGTCAAAAGCCATCATGGAATGGGAAACCAAGTTAACGGACTTGGTTTGATTGGAAAAACTCTCATAGAGCAATTTACATTTCTTGAAGTCAAATCTAAGAGGGAAAAAGTAGATAAGATGTTAAACGTAACTCTTCCATTTTACAAAATTATGTAAGTTCAAGAAGATAACACAACAAAATCATAAATATATCAAAGTTCTAAGAAGAACAGCTTTCATTCAGAGATATTTTGTTGATTTTGTTATAGGAACAATCAAAACGGTTTTAGTGTTGTTGGGCCCTGGTTTCTTTCTTTTCCATTTCCAAAGAGATGATCCTGTCCATAGGAATTCCATAAGGAACAATAATACCACATATTTATTATATTTTGGTTCATCTGCATTCCCATTTCCCACCATAAGTCTAAGGCGGTCATATATCTGTAACAATCCCAAAACTCTTTCTAGTCCCTCTGGAATTCAAAATAGAATTGCTTATTTAACTTAGGGTCCTCTAAGATCAAGAAATTAATTTTCCTATCATGCCCTCATAGTCCAGTCTTTCCTCTTATCAACAAATAGCCTTCCTAGAAGATGGTGTCTCCAGTCTGCCTGGAATTTTTACATAAGACCGTTATTGCTTACTGGGAACAACCAGAACAAACGATGCTCCTCTTACAGAGAAATAATACAACTGATCCACCAACAGGAAATGCATTTGGAATTCCCTTTTTTTAAAAATAGAGGAAGTGGTGGTGAGCAATTCATACTTAGTATGATCATGATAATGTGTACAGAATTATAAGCCATTCTGTGTTGAGAAAAACTAAAGGTATAGTCATCAGGAAAAAAATGCTGGATCGCCAATCAGCCTGGGACTCCAGCTTCAATGTACCACACTCTCACCAGCTAATTAGATACAGAAGATGAAAAGCTTTGAAGAAAAAGACAAAATAGAAGACAGAGTAGCTCAGTGGGGGAAGAAACTAGCTCTGAAGTCCTGTTTTCTAATATTGGGTCTACCACTTTTCCAGCCACATGACCATTTTATGCCAGTCAAAAATTTTATCTGGAAAGAGGCAATATCTACCTAGCTATCTTACAGGGTTGTTAAGAGATCAAAATGAAAAATAAGCTTATTACGTGTGAAAGTGCACTGTACTCTTTAAAGTTCTATATCAATAATTACAAATTCATGTCAACAGTAACCAAGCAAGTGATATAAATAAGTAAACTGCTAGGTAAAGCACATGCCTTATCTGAAGGGAGCAGGCGCTACTCAGCTTCCAGATGCTTCCAAGTGAGAATATGGGCCCAGTATTGCCAAAAGCTTCCAATTTTTCTAAAGAAATTGAAATCCAGACTTCCTATATGAAATTCCCAATTTTTAAAATATTGGCTACTAAGTTAGTCATTAGTGTTACTCACCAAATAATTCTGGGTCTCCAGGCAAACAGTAAGATTGTACTTCCTGGCCCCGTCATTGTGTGGGACTGTGTGATTAGTTCTAGCCAGAGAGATTTGCCAGAGCATTTTAATTGTCGTTCAAGATCCCCCTAGAGCTCTTGTTTTCCTCACTGGCATATCAAGATGCTGGTTCCTGTCAGCCTGAGACACTACAATGAGCAGAACACCCCCGAGACCCAGAATGGACATGTACTTTGAGGGAGGAATATATCTTCATTGTTTTAAGCCACTGGTAAGTGCTCAACTGTTAACCAAAAGGTTGACAGTTCGAATCCACCAGCTGGTCCATGGGAGAAAGATCCAGCAATCAGCTTCCATAAAGATTACAGGCTTAGAAACCCTACGGGGCAATTCTACTCTGTCCTATAGGGTCCCTATGAGTTGGAATTGACGCAACAGCAACAGGTTTGTTACAACAGCATAACCTAACCCACTTTGACTGATGTAGCAATGAATTTAAACTTTTAAAAAGCACTGTGTAGAGCCATCGAGGCACTTGCAGACCACACGCGGCCTCTGGACTGCCACTCTGCAACTTCTGCTCTACACTAATGCAGAAAAATGCTTGTATTATTGGCATGACTATTACCATTATTAAAAGTAAAATAATACCAATAAAGCCATACCTGGCTAGGGACCCAGTACCTTCTTTGCCTTTCGGATCTTTAAGCTCCAGACTCACATTTACCATATCAATGAGGAAACACATGCAAGTGTACACTTCTCCACTTAGAACAGTCTGCAAAAGAAAAATATCGATCAATTTCTAATTGATGATGTCAATCTAAAAAGTCAGTTAAGATGACAAGAAATCTAATTTGCTTTGTTCCACCTTATTTCCCCAGGTGAGTCTAAGGACTATATACATAGGGTGACCATCAACTGAAACTGAAACATCTACAGAACAACATAAGGTCTCACTCACATGAATTCTTGGATCTTGTAAATCATAAGGCCGCATAAATTCCTCTATGGGCTCTCCGAGGTTGTTCTCTAGTAAGCCACGGATCAGCTTGTATTTATACAAATCCAGGGAGCAGTGGACTGAGGATAGGTTGCCATGGATAGATATGTCCGGCACAGTATGACTTATTTCTCTATGGAAAAAGAAAACGGTCACTTTCACAAACAAATCACTAACTTAACACTGACACAGATCACACCCAAACATGTCAGCTAAACTGTACCCACCTACATCATCAACCAGTTAATTTCTAATTTCCAATGACAAAAATTTCAAGTGGTTCCAAATGAACCAAGGTAGTATGACTGGTGTCCTTTACTCCCTTTTTCTCCCAAAATTTACACGTAGAAAATCCTTAAATCTAGTATAATGATCTAACTAATCTCTTAGTAAGGAAAGAACTCAAGATGCTCAGAAATAGCTTAACATTACAGTTGGGAAAGACAAAAGGAAGAGATGCCAAGCTATTTACCGAGCTCTTCAAGATGTATTGCTGTGTCTGCTGTTAAGTGCCACAGAGTCAGTTCCAACTCATAGAGATTCTACGTACAACAGAACAAAACACTGCCCGCTCCTGCACCATCCTCACAATCGTTATGCTTGAGCCCATTGTTGCAGCCACTGTGTCAATCCATCTCGCTGAGGGTCTTCCTCTTTTTCGCTGACCCTCTAACTTTACCAAGCATGATGTCATTTTCCAGGGACTGGTCCCTCCTGATAACATGTCCAGAGTATGTGAGACAAAATCTCACCATCCTTGCTTCTAAGGAGCCATTCTAGCTGCACTTCTTCCAAGATAGATTTGTTCGTTCTTCTGGGAATCCATGGTATATTCAATATTCCTCGCCAATACCATAATTCAAAGGTATCAATTCTTCTTCAGTCTTCCTTATTCATTGTCCAGCTTTCGCATGCATATGAGGTGACTGAAAATACCATGGGTTAAGTCAGGTCCAACTTAGTCCTCAAAATGACATCTTTATTTTCTAATGCTTTAAAGAGGTCTTTTGCAGCAGAATTGCCTAATGCAATACATTGTTTGATTTCTTGACTGCTCCTTCCATAGGCGTTCATTTTGGGTCCAAGTAAAATGTAATCCTTGACAACTTTAATATTTTCTCCGTTTATCATGTTGCTTATTGGTCCAGTTGTGAGATTTGTTTTTTTTTTTTATGTTGAGGTGCAATCCATACTGAAGGCTGTGGTCTTGATCTTCATCAGTAAGTGCTTCAAGTCGTCTTCACTTTCAGCAAGCAAGGTTGTCATCTTCATACTGAAGGCTGTTAATGTGTCTTCAGATTTAGTGGCAACTAAAGGAGAAAGGAATCTCTGGGTGGTGCAAATGGTTACCTCGCTCAGCTGCTTAACAAAAGGTTGGCAGTTCAAGTCCACTCAGAGGCTTCACAGAAGAAAGGCCTGGCAACCTACTTTCAAAAAAATCAGCCATCGAAAACCCTATGGAGTACAGCTCTACTCTGACATACATGAGGTTGCCACGAACTGAGCAACTGTTATTTTTGTTTGTTTTGTTCTGTTTTTTTAAGGAAGAAACCAGTGTTTCATACTGAACCCAGACTACACATAGAATAAAACCAGAATTAAGTTACCCATCTCAGCCGGGATGGGCAGAAGTAAAGTTGAAGATAAGAAAATGCCCTGAAGAAAAAAAAAAACCCATTGCTGTCAAGTCGATTACGACTCATAGCAACTATACAGGACACAGTAGTTTCCAAGGCTGTAATCTACGGAAGCAGACTGACACATCTTTTTCCCACAGAGCAGCTGGTAGGTTCAAGCTGCTAACCGAAAGGTTCAAGCTGCTAACCGAAACTGCCGATCTTTGGGTTAGCAGCTGAGTGCTTAACCATTGCTAAACAAAACCCGCTGCCATAGATTTAATTCCGACTCATAGCGACCCTACAGGACACAGCAGAACTGCCTCCACAGAGTTTCCAAGGCTGTAAATCCTTATGGAAGCAGACTGCCACATCTTTCTCCTGTAGATCAGTTGGTGGGTTTGATCCATTGACCTTTCAGTTAGCAGCCAAGTGCTTAACCACTGTACCACCAGGGCTCCTTTAATCACTGCTAACCAAAAACCAAACCTGTTGCCGTCAAGTCAGTTCCTACTCATTGTGACCCTACAGAACAGAGTAGAACTGCCCCATAGGGTTTCCAAGGAGTGGCTGGTGGATTTGAACTGCCAACCTTTTGGTTAGCAGCCATAGCTCTTAACCATGTGCCACCAGGGCTCCTTAATCACTGTTACCAAAAAACCAAACCCATTGCCACTGAGTTGATTCCGACTCACAGCGACCCTATAGGACAGTGTAGAACTGCCCCATAGAGTTTCCAAGCAGCACCTGGTGGATTCGAACTGCTGACCTTTTGGTTAGCAGAGGTAGCTCTTAACCACTATGCCACCAGGGTTTCCAATCACTGTTAGGGGGGAGTAAATACCTTATTCCAACAATGAAGAGCTTTCTGTAAATTCACATAGATGATATGGACATTATGGATCCTTTAGACACTATGGAGCCCTGGTGGCACAGTGGTTAAGAGCTTGGCTACTGGCCAAAAGGTCGACAGTTCAAATCTACCAGTCACTTCTTGGAAACCCTATGGGGCAGTTCCACTCTGTCCTATAGAGTCGCTATGAGTCAGAATCGACTCGACAGCAATGGGTGTTTATAGACACTATGCTCTGAGTAGACAAAACAGAGGATTAGGATTTGAAGTGGAAGAGGAACATAAAAAAGTCACTGTCGATAGAGAAAACCTACATATAAGTTAAAGAAGACCAATGATGTAA
Organism: Trichechus manatus latirostris; assembly: GCF_000243295.1. Taxonomy (NCBI): domain Eukaryota; kingdom Metazoa; phylum Chordata; class Mammalia; order Sirenia; family Trichechidae; genus Trichechus; species Trichechus manatus. Next base: position 17,034,555 of record NW_004443984.1, read on the forward strand.
TTAACAAAAAAACACTGGAAAGGGCTACCAAGTCCGTTTCTGTGATGTGAGAAGCTGATAGAACACCTTGTGTTCAGTATCACCTTCTATCTGGGCTAACAGAGCATAATTATCTGTACATAAACACTGATGGAAGTGGGTAACGTTTAGATAAGCAGAGTAGCAAAGCACTTTTTTTTTAGAGCATTGCCTGAAAAGCAAACAAAGTGTCCCATTTCTAAATAATGAAGCTCCTCTTAAGACTACTAAGCCAGTAAAACCAAATATAGCCCATGCCAACCATAACTGAACACCAGCCAGGAAGCACTTGAATAACAAGAAAGAATGAAACAGGAACAGCCCAGGGAGAACGGCTAAACTGTATCATTAATCCAGAGAGAAACTCAAAAAGTGACATTAAATGACTTGCCCAAGCCCAAGAACTATGAAGGGACTGGCCAGAGGGATTAAAGTCATACCCTACACAAGAAATGAGAATACTTCCCAAAATGCCACAAATGAAAATCTCTTTCATTACTTTACAGTCACACCTCATCTCTCCCTAGAGCTGAGACATGAACGTTGCTGCTTCCTCCAAAGTTAATGCCTCAAACTGAGAGGTCACGCGCACTGTAACCCGTGGTTCCTCATCCTGGGTCAGGCTGGCAAAAGCACCACCAGAGGACCTTGTTAAATAAAATGTACTTGAGCGTCAGCCCTGAGAGTCAGATTCTGTTGGTCTTAGGTAGAGTTTGGGAATCTGGATTTTGAAAAAGCTTCCCAGCCAGACGTGAACTAACGACAACAGAAGCAATGCTCTCAGCTATGGATTTAAGCATCCTGTATATCAAGGCCAATTAAAAGGTAAATTAGTGTCAGTTCATTAGTATTTATGGAGTACTTTCCAATAGCTAAATGGAGGGAAATGGGCAAAACTGCACCTGCACAGTTAGACTGATTAAATGGAGCTCTGGCATAAATAGCAATAGCAGGTCCAGGATCTATTGTAAATGGCACACATAATCTAATGTCACCTCTTCTAGAATACTTTCCCTGCCCTCACTACCCGTCCCCGCAAATCCATGCTAGACTCAAGGCCTTTCCTCTTTGTTTCCGTAGCACCTGCTATCTCCTACAAGTTTGTAACACCGAATCATACACTATATTAGGATCATCTACTTGCCTTCCTATATCCCTCAACAGAATGTAAGGCCCTGAGGACAGAATTTTTTTTTTTCTTTCATCACAGTAGCCCCTCATGTCTAGCACATAGCAGAACTCAAATATTTGTTAAATAGATAAACAAGTGAATACCTGTGTTCTTCCAGATTTATCCTAACAGCACTGATTTCTAAGTTACTAATAGTCTATTTACAAGAGACAGGTATTCAGATGTAAAACACTCACTTATCCAAATTCCTTTCCACCTGCAATTTCAGCCTACAAGGCTCAGTTAAGAGGCTTCCTCCTGTCTGTCGCACAAAATAGGAGGGGAAGATCAGATCGCCGCTGTTGTCCTCTGATGCCTTACAGTACTCTCGCGGGCGCCTCTCTGCAGCAAAGATGTCCATGTCCTGTAGGTCCACGACAATGCAATCCAACAAGCAGACATGGTCTTCTACAAGGACCCAAGGAGAGAGAGATGATCAAGAAAATGGGACCCAGAAAAGGCTTTCATTCTATCTCTAGAAAACATTTAGAACTGCCTGTCTCCCCCAACTTACCACTACCCAGCACCATCTTGAAAATGGGCTGTCCAGATGTCTCCATTATGGCCCAAGGCTTCCCTATGCAATGCTCCACGTGCTTGGTATTTCCTGCCTGCCTGGCCTCCACACCAAACACACATTGTGACACCCTGTGTTCCCTCAGTGTCTCATTCCTATCTTGAAACACTAACTGAGGCTAAAGTGTTTATGGCTAAAATGACCTAACATGCAATCCCTCCCAAGGATATTCAACAGGGGTCTCATGTAGAGACAATGTTACACAAAGATTTACACTCTTGCCAGCAGTAGAATCCTTTTTTCAAACAAATATTGCATGTAACTATTTCCTCTGCCACTGACCTAATCCAAACCACCTTCATTCTTGCCTAGATCATCCAACATACCTACTTCATTTCATTCTGGCCCTCACAAATCCATTATCCCCACAAAAAAGAAAAAACAAAAAATACCTGAGTAATTCTTTAGAAAATAAATCAGACTATACATTCATTCCCTTCCTTTATACACTTCAATGGCTAATCTAAATTTCTTTATGCAAAACTCCCCCAAATCCCTGAAAGGCACTCATTTCAAGCCATTCTCCCCCTTGCTCGCTAAACCTCACATCACTGACTTTTGTTTCCCCAAAAATGTCCAGCTCTTTGCTGCCTGGACAGCCTGACCTGTGGCATGACCCTTCCATCTCAATCTAAATTGGGTCCTCTCTGTTTTTTTTGTCTTCCCCTTCATAACATTTATCATACTCTATATTTCGATGTGTGTGTTTATTTACTATCTTTCCCACTAGTCTGTAAGTTCCATGATGGTAAGAACCATGTCTAACCTTGCATGTTAATATACCAGGAAACAAATATTACAACACCTGGTATTGAGCAGGCACTGAATAAACAGCTCTTGACTGGCTGATTATATTGGTAAGTATCTGAAATAGATTAAAGCTGATCTGGTAGAAGGGGTAGGGAACAGGCATCAAGGGCTTTAGCAATTCCCTAGGTATACACAGAAGCAATTTGAAAGCCACTGCTTTAATTGAAGGCAGTGTATCACTAATAGGGGAATTCTAGAAACAAGCAGCAGCCTCCCTCAGCATGGTGCCCTACAGTGCTCAAAGTCCAATTACACTGGACCGATCTTCATGGCTAATCACATTCTGCTTCCCCTCTCTTACCCAATATATCCATCACCCATTCAGAACACGTTTAAAAACAGAAAGGCCAAAATTAGGCTCTCATTTGGAACGACTAACTCCTATATTCTAGAGACGAGCACTCACAAATGGATGTTTCATGTCTTTTAAAAACTGTTACTGACAGTAGTCCTGTTGTTACCTAATTCCCACTAATATTTTTTTAAAGGGTTCTTTTTGATTTTTTACAGTTATTGTCTGGACAGCAGCTTATAAGGATGCAGGAATTGCTCTAGTTATACTATCACCATCTAGTGGCAACTATCTTGAGCTAGAAGAAAAAGTCCTAACAGACAATCTAAAATCTCTTTATTTAGGCTCTGTCTTGTTAATTTAACCCTACTTTAGAAACCAATCAAAGCTAAGTCTACATCCTAAGACTGTTAAACCTTCTAAAGGAATATCAAAATCAGATTATCACTAAAGAAATGCTATCTCTTTGTCAGCATCTACTTATACAGAACACATCTCCCTTTGGTTCCTGGAACAGTCTCATGAATTTCCCCCACCCTCCTTACTCAGCTCTTCTCTCCTCTTTTACCTGGACTACTGGAAACTTGACCAACAGAGGATGTGGCTTGCTGCCCTTGATGCTTGGTCGAGGTACTTGGTACAAACTCACTCTTCAGGCAGCCTAAACTCATTCTAGCAGGAGGCATCATGAAGAGTCCCTCAGAATGGGTTCCCCTGGGGTCCTCCGTGCTTGTCATTTTCCTCATATTATGTTTGGGAGTATACGTTGGGGAAGCTGAAGGGACAGACTCCTGGGAAGAAACAAAATAAAACTAGAACACAGGAATGGTGGTTGGGGGTGGAGGATGTATGACTATATCTTTAAAATCCCTGAAGTCCCTGTCCCTACAATCTTCAAAAACTCGGTAATACTTGGCTCTTCCATCAGCCTCCCAGCTCTCATAGACAGAAGGGTAATAGGACCGTGACATTTATTGCCACATGTAATTATCTGCAGAGATGTTACGTATAACTCAATACCTGTTGAAAGCTATAGTAATTTTGCAGGAAGATACTATCTTTTGAATGAAGAGCAAATGTCAAGATCTAATTGCCTCAGGTGCTTTAATCTAGGTAGAATGCCACAAAAGCAAAACTCTCGGCCCTATGGTATATTGTTGCTTTCCTTAGGGGCTTATCTTTTTAAGAAAATATGTCTAATAGCAATATGGTCCAATGGAATTAGGCCATGGTAATGTGCCTGCACTTTCTAGAAGTCTCTCCTCATGGGAGACACTTTCTGATCTTTCTAAGTAAGTGTGGAAATGAAAACAAAATAGAAAACATAGAAGCTTAGCCATTTCTATTATATTTCAAGGGTATAAAAATTAAGAAGGGCTAATACAAAATAAAATAGATTCTGTAACTCTTACTGAAAATACTACACACTATTCTTACACACATAGTACCTTCAGTTAATTGCAAACAGGTAAGTGTATTTCACCAGAATAATTCAATTACTGACTTTTAAACTTCCCAAGGCCCCTTCACCCAAGTCTCAGAGGTACACATCTGTACAGCTTCTGCATCTTCCATTTGTCCTCATCTATCCATTTTCATGTGCCAGTTGAGAGGAGGAAAGAATGGTTCTCCCTCCAGTGCTGACTTATATATTTATTCCTCTCAGCTTTGAAGAAGAGATAATACTGCTCTCCTTCACAGATACCTGGAGTAGTAATTACAAGTAACTGTAAAAGAAACCAGTTCTTACTTTCTGCCAATTTTGTTTTTTTTTGGTGGGGGAGAGGCAAGACAAATTACTAGGTAAATGCTATTAAGTATTTCAACATAAAAATCTTCCTTGTTTAGTTTATTTAAACTCGAGAGCATTTGTTGCTCTTTTATTTGATTCATCTCTATAGCCTCTCTGTAGTTGGTTTAAATAAATCAATGGCTTGAGGAGATTATTAACCTCAAGCTTTTGAAAGAATCTGACTTAGAGATCATGGTTTACACACAAGCTATGGTTGAGAAAAATGAGAAGAAAGGATATGTAAAAAATTCTTATCTGCACCTATTAAAACATAGATTTGTGTAATACAATTCCAAACACACAGAAGTCATGGAACTCAAGAGTAAATAACCCCTCTGCAAGCTTTGACTTCAGAATTATTTCCTGTTCTTTAACCACAGGAATACATATTAAACAAACCTCACACGTGCAAATGTATTAAAGGGCAAATGTAAATGCAAAGTGATCTTTGGTGAACAAGGCAGTTATTCACTTCATATAGGCCTAAATCAATTAGGTTTGACTGTATATGTGGAGAGGTGAGATATGTTTATGTGATCACAAATACTTTAACAAGAGACACACTTCAAGCAGCCCTTATGGAATTCTACAGAACAATCACTGATATGTAACAAGATCAAGTTTTTCTAAGATTTAAGGAAATAAGATTGTCAAGAAAGCACCACCTAGGGCTAAAATAAAGAAATCATTTTTAATGGTCCTTAAGAAGGACTTCTCTAAAAGGGAGGGAAATAATTCACACACAAAAAAATTGATAAGCAGGCTTTCTCAAGTAATGAAATTTTAAAGGATTTATTTTCTTTTTAAGTACATGAATGTGAATTGACTGCTGAATCCCATAAGGTTTTTCAAAATAACCAGGAGGCAAAAAAACAATATTATACCTTGAAGAACAAGCGATCCTTGTATGCACTGCCACTTAAAATCAAATCCTCAAAAACAAATACAGGGAAATTTCTTCATTAAAATGCTACACACTATGTGATGTTATTTGGTTTACTTAACAAATGGAAGCCCTTCTGCAGAAGTTTCTTGAACTATTTTGGCAATTCTTCAGAGGCTAACTTAGGAGTCAGCTCATGAGCCAGCATATAGATATATCTGATGTGGAAAATCGGTCCTTTTCCTTTTAAGGAATGGTAGAGAAGCAAAAATGTCATTATCCAACTTGATCACTTAAATCTGGCTCTAACCGATCTCTTTCTAAAAAATTTAGCCTGGTCTCAAACCAAAGATTTATCACAAACAAATGTATTCCAAGGAATTTACTATAGGCTTAAAAGATGCTTCCTAAGGTGGAATTCAGCTCTCCTTTGCACAGTAATGGCAGCAGAGTTGGAATAAAGATGCAGTATCCTCAGGTGACAATAGGTGACACTGGTTCATGTGCAAACACAAGTTCTGATACACTTAATATCTAGTCATATTATTTATAAGTATCAATACTAGGGGAAATTAAATAAGAATAATTGGGAAGCAGTTACCAAACTTTTTTTTTTTAACAAATAGATCTTTCTTTTATGTTTTTTAAGACTCTAGCAAGTGAACAGCCAAATACTTACCTCTTCTATGAAAACAAATTTTCTTCATTAAGACCAAGGTTACTAGTCCTCTACTAAGCCTACTGTGAAAGACCAGTGGTGGCTGATTTTATTTTTACTATCTTAAAAAAATATACATCAGTGGAAGCCTGTTTGTTTCAACCTATCAAAGCAGCCCCTGGCAGAAACGTCTATCTATTATTCCGACAGGAAGGCATATAAATCCACTGTGAAGGTTCCTACAGCATAAACCACAAGGTAAAAGAGCAAGTTCTCAGTCATCAGCTGTCTGTCTGGAGCTATACCTGTGAGACATATATGAACCTGGTTGTGCTCTTCCTTCTGCGTTGCTAAACACACTGTTTTGGTTTCACCCTCTGCTACTGGCACATGATCACTAAAGCTGCTTTACCTGAACATATGTAAGTGAGGTGATATATGAACAACTTGCCCTCTAACCCCTCACCCAAACACCCACACTGAGTCCAGAGCCTAAGGTTATGATACATGAACATGGTTCATATGGTTCTCACTGCCTTGTCTTCACTCTTCTTATTCTATACACTCTCACTCACTGAATCAAACAGTTTTGGTGGAGGATGTTTATGTTAGTAATAATGAGTAAATGGATGAGTGAGAAGTAAAACAAAAGAAGAAAAATACGGAGATAATAAATTTGAAAACAGTAACACTACTGAGTTTGGGAGTCACTAACAAACACAGAGTTTTCCTGTTATTTTCTGAACACAGCTGAGGTCCTTGACAAAGTCCTAGTGGGAATACTGTCCCAGTCTCTATCTTTCATTTTCTTCTCCCTCGATACCTACAGAAGCAAACAATTACTGCTCAAATTTATTGTTTTTCTGTAATAATCCTTGGAGTTCTTCCATCTAAGTTATTTGAAAGAACTTACTGCCATGCCTTTCAGAAAATTCAAAAGAGCGACAGCTATTCGGGAAAGGGTCAATAAGACATATACCAGGAATAGCCTTTGCCAGTTTACTTCCCTCACGTAAACCTAACCATAATACTGAGAAGTAGAATCATATAAGGATTAAGAGCCCAAAGCTCTTGAAGTCAGACACATCAAAGTCTGAGGTCTACACTTACTTTCCTTACTAGCTGTATAATCCAAAGGAAGTTACTTTATGTTTCCAAGTCTCAATTTCTTTATCGGGAAAAATGGTGTTAATAATACTAGATACCTTTTACGTTGTTAATTAGAAAAAAAAGAACAAATATGTAAAGGGTTTAGCACAGTCTTATGTGTAATAACCATTCAACAAATATCAACTATTTATTGGCATTGTCAGTCTTAACATCTTACAGTCAAATCTTAAGCACATCCTCCTCCTCAAAGACTACCCTATCTCCCTGTGTTATTATCTGTTAGACTAAAAACTAGCACAACTAGCTGGGAATTTCAGTAAATGTGTTTCTGACATGCCAAAATGAGTTTTCACTGAATGAGCAGACAGACTGAGAAGCTGACATGGAAACTAGCAAGGGATAGTGAAAACACACCAAGAAAAAGACTTTATCTCTAGTTCCAGCAATGTTACTCAGTTTCCTCAACTGCAAAAATGAGTGAAAGCGGATTAGTTACACCATCTCCAAGGTCCTCTCAGCTCTAGGAGTCTGTGATTTACTAGATGTTTCCATTTTAATTGTTTATTCTTAATGAATTCTAGTTTTCTCAAATGTAAAATGAAAATAACCATCTTTACCCTGATTATCTCAGAACACTGTTGTAAGAAATAGATGCTGAAAATAATTTTAAACTGTATAAGATTTTATTATTATTAAGCTATTTTTAAGAAACTTCAGATTATTTAAATTATTCAAATAACTAAGGGCCAAATCATGTCCTCTGGGAAAAAAAACCACATAGAGCAAAAAATTTATATTATAAGGTCAGCCTGTGAAGAAAGCATTATAAAAGATGGAAGGTTTTGTTTTCATTGACTTGTTTGTAAAACAAGTTACTATCTACAATTAGAAAAGGTTATAATTTTACTACTTCTACTAAAGATTCACTGAAATATCAGTAAAGTGTAAAAACAAATTCTTCAAGCTATATATACTAAAAACAAACAGCAGTTAAGGATCATATTATGGCAGCATATGAATTTTTCAAACGGTATTCAAATACTAATTGAACTGAAAAGGAAAGGATACAGATTGCTCACCTTATCTTGTAAGGAAAAGGTCCCAGGAAAACCGGCAAAGAGAAACTTGTTCTTCACTTTCAACTTCCCCAAATTTGCTACAATCAGATTATTAGATCTGGAACTTTCTGGGATAAGGAGAACAGGAGCACCAGCCTCAATATCCAAGAGAACCCGGGAGCCACGCTGGGCTTGATCTCTCACCTGAAAGAGGCAAGAAAAACTGAGTCAGAGACTAATTAATTCCCTAATTTTACAACTTAATTACCTCATGTTCCCAAAAGCTTCATGAATTTATAAAATTATGTGTTCTTAAAAATTACTGTTATCTGTCAATTATTTAACTGATTATACACTATGTGCATAATCTAAAGTCAAAAGATTTTTCTGTTCATCCTTTCAAAACTTTGGTTGTCTATCATTTAGTATTTCATTATTCATTAACATTTAATAATCCATTAGTAGAAACAGAGTAAAGAAACAAACTCAATCAAATTAATTATGATCAAGCTGATCCTCACAGGAGATTAGGTTAAGAAAACAAGGCTTAAAAGTTAAAATGGCACTTGAAAGGAAAAAGAAAGGAAGACAGAAATGAGACAAACAGAAAACAAATAGCACGATGGTAGGCATTAACCCAAACCATACCAGTGATTACATTAAACATAAATGGAATAAACAGACCAATTAAAAGGCAGAGATTGTCAGACTGGATAAAAAAAAGTAAGAGCCAGCTATATTCTGTCTGTAAGAAATGTACTATAAATAAAAATACACAAGTAGGTTAAAAGTAAAATGAAAGGTTAGAAGTATATACAATGCAAAAGCACTAATCATTGAAAAGCTGCAGTGGCTATATTAATATGAGGAAAACAGACTTCAGGAAAAGGAATATTATCAGAGTTAAAAGAGTGACATTCCATAGTGATAAAAGGGTCAATTCATCAAGAACACATCATAGCACATAAATATGAATGCCCCTGATAACAGAGCTTCAAAATCCATGGAACAATAACAGATTTCAAAACCACTCTCTGACTAATTGACAAAACAGGTAGGACAGAAAATTAGTAAGTCAGACCTCAACAACATTACTAACAAATTATATCTAACTGACATCTATAGAACTCTATACCTAACAACCAGAATATACATTCTTTTCAAGTGCACAAGGGATATTCACTAAGAATATATGCTGGGCCATAATACAGGCCTCAGTAAATTTAAACCTATTGAAATCACATACAGTATATATTCTGTGACCACTATCAAGTTAAATAAGAAATTACTAACAAAAAAATAGTGAAAAAAATCCCCCAAATATTTGGAAATTAAACAATACCCTTCTAAATAACCCATGGATCAAATAAGAAATCACGAAGAATACAGAAAAATATTTTTACCTAAATGCTAAAGAAAACACAACATATTAAATTCATAGGCTGCACTTAAACAGGACTGAGAGGAAAATCTGTTGTTGTGTTAAGCACTTATTTTAGAAAAGAATAAAGGTTTAAAACCAATGATCAAAGCTTCTACCATAAGAAGCTAGAAAAAGAAAAGCAAACTAAACCTAAATAGGAGGGAGAAAATAATAAAGAACTGAAACCATTTATATAGAATACAGATAAACAATAAAGAAAAATCAATAATTGGTTATTTTAAAAGATCAATAAAACTGATAAACTTCTAGTTATACTGCTCATGAAAAATAGGAAGAAAATAAAAATTGTTAATATGAAGGAGAGGACACTGTTAGAGAACTTACAGATACTAAAAAGATGATAAAGAAACCTATGAACAACTTTATGTCAATAAACTGACAACTTAGATGAAGTGGACAAATTCCTTAAAAAAAAGAGAAACCACCTACCACTAACACCATACTTAATGGTGAAAGACTGAATGCTTTCCCTCTAAGATCAGGAACAAGTCAAGGATGTCCACTCTCACCACTTCTACTCAACACTGTAGTGTAAGTGCTAGTCCGTTAAGAAAGGAAAGAAAAAGAAATGAAAGGTATATAGGTTGGAAAGAAAAAATGAACCTCTCTTACTTACAGACAACATAATCATCTATGTAGAAAATCCTAAAGAATCTCTAAAAAAGAAATTAAAACTAATAATTGAGTTTAGCAAGATTCCAGGATACAAGGTCAATATGTAAATATACAAAAATCAATTATACTTCTTATACTCTCAACACACAATTGTACACTGAAATTAAAAAACTGATATTTACATTAGCAACAAAAATTTGAAATACCTAGGAATAAACTGGACAAAAGATGCATAAGACTGGTAAACTCAAAACCACAAAATGTTGCTGAGAGAGAAGATCTAATTAAATATAGAGATATACCACACTTAAAGACCCAAAGACTCAATACTGTTAAGAACTCAATTCTCAAAAATGATCTATAGATTCAATGCAATCCCAATCAAAATCCTAGTAGGCTTTCTTATAGAAATAGATAAGATGAATATAAAATTTATATGGAAAAACAAAGGACATAGAATAGCCAAAACAACTTTGAAAAAGAAGAAAATTTGGAAGACTCACACAACCTGATTTTCAGACATACCACAAAACAACAGTAATCAAGACAAGGTGATATTAAAAAAACCTGTTGCCATCGAGTCAATTCCAACTCATAGCAAATATAAAAGACAGAGTAGAACTGCCCCATAAGGTTTCTATCGTCATAAGAATAAATATACATCAATGGAACAGAACGTAGAATGAAGAAATACACACATCTGTATATAGCCAAGTGATTAGCAACAGAAGGGCCAAGGTACTTCAACAGAAAGGATACTCTGGAAAAAAACGGATATCCATATGGAAAATATTAATCTCACCCTCATTTCATAAAATATGTGAAAATTATCTCAACATGGAACACAGACATAAAATTATAAAACTTCTAAAAGAGGATATACGAGAAAACATTCGCCACTTTTTAGTAGGGAAAGATGCCTCTGACAAGATACAAACAGCACTAAACATAAAAGTAAAAAATTGGACTTCATCAAAATGAAAAACTTCTGCTTTTTAAAAAACACTACTAAGAAAATGAAGGAAAAAAAAGTCACAGACTGTGAGAAAATATACACAATATATATATATCAAACAAAGGGCTTATATCTAGAATATATAAAGAACTGTTACAAATAAATACAAAGATAAACAATCCAATTTTAAAGGGGGGGCAACAGATTTTAACAGACACTTCACATAATAAGATATTCAATAGTCGATAAGCACAAGAAAAGATGCTCTACATCTTTAGTCATCAGGGAAATACAAATTAAAACCACGAGATAGATATTGCTTGTTGTTGTTAGGTGCCATCGAGTCGGTTCCGACTCAGTGACCCTACGTACAACAGAACGAAACACTGCCTAGTCCTGCGCCACCCTCACAATCCTTGCTATGTTTGAGTCCACAGCTGCAGCCACTGTGTCAATAGCTAAAATTAAAAAGAATGACAATACTATTGAGAAAAATGTAGAGAATTCAGAACTTCCTTACACTGCAACAACTTATGGAAAACTATCTGGCAATCTCTTACAAAGTTAAATGTACATTGTATCATATAATCCAGAAACTCCTAGGTATTTGCCCAAGAGAAACGAAAATGTGTACCACATAGTGACTTACATGTGAATATTCCTAACAGTTCTATTCATAATAGCCAAAAACAAGAAACAACCTAAATTTCCATTAAATGTCCATGTATAAACAAAGTGCGGTATATCCACACAATAAAATACTCAGCAATAAAAACATGAGAAACAACATGGATGAATTTCAAACATGTTACACTGTAACTACCGAACTGTCCACTTAAAACCGGTGAATTTTATGGCGAGGAAACGATCTCATAAAGCCGTTTTTAAAAAAATATGCTGAGCAGAAAAGACAGACACAAAAGAGTTCTTACTATATGATTCCATTTATATGAGCTCTAGAACAGAAGAACACAATCTATAGCAGTAGAAATCAGATCGCTGAGTGGGGCGGTGGCAGGGGAGGAGGGTACTAACTACAAAGGGGCAGAAAGGAACTTTCTGTAGTACTGAAAAGTGTTCTGTAGCTTATCTGGGGTGGTAGTTACATGGGGTGGTTATATACATTTGTCAAACCTTATCTAACTATGACTAAAATGGGTGTATTTGTTGTATATAAATTATATCTTAATAAAGTTGATTTTTGAAAAGTAGAACTGGGGATCACATATCCATGCATTCCCAGTTACCTAAAACCCTGGATTATCAAGAGTCAGTCATAAGCTTTATAATTTTGTCTGTCTCTTTTCTATCAATTCTACCTCTAGGGATATATTCATTTGGGGAAAAAAAAAATAGCATGCACAAAGCCTGCAATAGGAATTTCTTTATAGTATTGTTTTATGAAAGCAGAAAATATATACACAATTTAAAATTCCAAGAATAAAGAACGGGTCTAAAAAAGTACAGTAGACTTCCACTTGCAACCATGATGAAATACAGGGACTGGATTTACCCACCCATCAAAAACCATATGGAATATATCAAACAATGGTTTTCAAGCCTTGAACAAGAGGCAATGTAAAACCATATTCCTAATAAAAGAGAAATAAACAAAGTGCCCCAGTTTATACCTGGGGAGGGTTTCCAGACAGACAGTACTGTAAGGAGGGAGCCAAATAGAGCCCAGTGGCCTTGCTTAGTTGAGAAGGCCAACATAGCTAGAATCTGCAGGGAGAATACTAGAGAAGAGAAAGCTACACACACAGAGATACCTCCAGAGATCTGCAGGGGTATCTCCTTGATTCTTTAGCTGATAACTGATCTGCATGTGCATCTGAGGAAACTACCAATGCCACAGAAAGAAACACCAGAAAGGAATGGGCAGAACAACCCCCAAAACTCACATAGGGCCAGTAATAGTTTGCATTCAAACTACTGCATTCAACCAGCCACAGAGAAAACATCTCTTAGTACACAAGGCATTGGGTAGGGTCCTCAGAAAGGTAAGATGTCACTATTTCAGCCAAATTAGTCCTAAGCTAGTCTGTTCTGGACCTGTCCTAACAAAGGTTAAAAGCAAACTTGAAAATACTTAAACTGACTCCAACTTAACTGCATCTAAGAATAAAGCCCCTCAATTTTGTTTTTAATTCAGTATCCAACAACATAAAATCTATAATATCTCACATCTGATTAAAAAATAAATAACTATCAGGCATGCAAAAAAAAAATCAAGAAAATATGACCCATAGCCACAAGGAAAATTGATCAATATAGACATAGTCTCAGAAATGATATATATGATAGAATAGACAAAGACTTTAAAACAGCTATTATAAATATATTTCATACATTCAAGAAGATAAGGGAAAGCATGAGTATACTGAGGAAAGAAAGGGAAGATAAAAGATTCAAATCAAACTTCTAGAGATGAAAAATACAGTATCTTAAATGCAAAAAAAAAAACATCGGATGGGATTAATAGCAGATTAGACACTACAGAAGAAAAGATTAGTGAACTTGAAGATATAGAACAGACATTATGACAAAAACACCACCATCTATCTGTCAGTTTGTCACACCATGGTGGCTTTGTGTTGCATGATGCTGGAATCTATACTATCAGTATTCCAAATACCAGCAAGGCTACCCATAGTGGACAGGTGTCAGCAGAGCTTCCAGACTAAGACAGATTAGAAAGAAAGGCCTGGTGATCTACTTTTGAACAGTAGCTAATGAAAACCCTATGGATCACAACAGAATATTGTACAGTATAGTGCTGTAAGACGAGCCCCCTAGGTTGGAAGGCACTACACAATGGCCACAACAATGGGCTCAAACGTACCGATGATTAGGAACATACTGCAGGACCAGGCAACATTACATCCTGTTATACATAAGGTCATCATGAGCCAGAACCAACTCAACAGAAACTAACAACAATGACAAAGCACAAAGAAAATAGTGGAGGAAAAAAAACGAACAGAGCATCAGTTAACTGTGGGACAATATCAAGTGGCCTAATTCCCATCTATTCGGAGTCCAAAAAAGGGCGGGGGGGCAATATTTCAAGAAATAATGGCTGAATTTTTTCCAAATGTGATAAAAACTATAAACCCACATATTCAAGACCCTCAACAACTCCAAGAAGAACAAACATGAAGAAAATCATACCAAGGAACATCATAATAAAATTGCTGCAAACCAACAATAAAGAGAAAACCTTAGAAGTAGCCAGAAAAAAAAAGGACACATATGTACAGAGAAACAAAAATAACTGTAGACATCTCATTAGAAATAATACAAACTATAAGACAGCAGAGTGACATCTCTAAAGTACAGGGGGAAAACAGCCAACCTAGAATTCTATACACAGAAAAAAATCTTTACAAAGAATGGTGAAATAATAACTTTTTCGGAAATAAAAAAGCTGAGAAAATTCATCGCTAGCAGACAAGTCCTAAAAGAAATGTTACAGGAAGTCCTCAGGGAGAAGGAAATGATACCGGATAGAAATCTAGATCTATAGAAAGACAGACAGAACACTAAATACTATAAATATGTGGGTAAATATGAAAGACTTTTCAACTTTTTAAATCTCTTTAAAGGATAATTGATGTTTAAAGCAAAAATAATAATATCTTGTAGGGTTTATGATAATTATAGAAATAAAATGTATGACAATTATCGCACAAAGGCCAGGAAGGGAGAATGGAAGAATACTGTTGTAAGGTTCTTATATACTATATGTGAAGTAGTATAATATTATCTAAGGTATTTAAATATGAGTTAAAGATATAAACTGTAAACCCTTGAGCAACCACTAAAAAAATACAACAGACTTATGGCTAATAAGATAATAAAAGAAAAAAAATGAAATCATAAGAATCGATCAATCAAGAAAAGGCACGACAAGAGAAAAAAGGGATAAAGAACAGATGTGGAAAAAATAGCAAGATAATAGATCTAAACCAAGCTTATCAACAATCATATAAATGTAAATAATCTAAAAACTCCAACTGAAAGACAGAGATGGATAAAAAACCAAAATCCAACTATACACATACATAAGAAAGCCACTTTAAATATAAAAACACAAATTGGTCTAAAGTAAAAGGATGGAAAAAAGATACACCATGCTAAGAATAATCATAAGAAAGCTGGAATGACTACATTAATATCAGAAAAAGATAATTTTCAAAGGAAGAAGTATTACCAGAAATAAAAATGATCATTTCATAATGATAAACGGGTCAATAAATCAAGAGGACATAACAATCCTAAACATTTATGTGTCTAAAAACAGAGCTTCAATATCATAAACCAAATATGGATAGTAATGAAAAGAGAAATAGACAAATCTAAAGTTATAGAGATCTCAACATCCCACTCTCAATAATTGATAGACCAAGCAGATAGGAAATCAGTAAGGATACAGGAAGAAACAGGACCAAGATGTCGGAGTGGTCAAACCCTTCTTGTGGTCCCTCTTACAACAAAGACCTAAAAAAATAAGTGAATCGATTATATATGACAGTCTAGGAGCCCCGAACCATCAAAGACAAAGTGGAGGTGTTGGACTGAGCGGCCGGGGGAGGAACAAACAGTTCCAAAGCAGCAAGGAGCTGCCAGACCTGACCTGGCTTGCACCCCGCAGGCTGGATCAGCTGGTATGTGAGGGCTGAGGCAAGCAGTAGCACTCAGGATGCATTTTCCACATTGGGAGAAACCGAGCAGCGGAGAGTCTGCTCAAGCCTACAGAACCAGGGAGAAGTGGCGCTGAATCACGAAAGATAGGCACAAGTGTCGAACCTACCACACAGATAAAAAAACCCTTCCCCGCCTTGGGAAGTACCTCTCTCCCATTTTGTAAACTGCCCCATCCCCGCTCTGCTCCGGGTCCTGGTCTGGAAGTAGGACCCGCTGCACACCCCAAGCCATTCTCCCGGCTTTGGAGAAGGAATAAATAAACAACAAGGAAAAAATAATCTACCAGCTCCCCTAAGCCGGGAACTCAGGGCAGGCACAGCTCCTTCGCCTAGGCACAGGCATAAGGGATCCACAGACTTTGAATGCCTTTCATCCCTGCCTAGACCTGTGTGAGCCCATTTCAACAGCATAGGCCCTCATCAGCACAGTACAACAGGGTATATACTTGAAGCCTTTTTTCAACTGCAACAGCTAAGGGGGAGTGGCAGATTCGTGACATTTGACACTGCCCTGCCCATTAAGCAGGGTCCTCACCTACCCACATCAGGGGCCTGAGGACTGGTCGCTCCACTCACTACACCTAGCCACTCATAACAGGGGTCTAAGAATAAGTGGTGTCTCCCAGTCCTTACAGCCAACAGCACTGGGTGCCCATAGTCCAGCTGCAAAACCCACCAACCTAAGCACTCTAGGGAACAAGGATATACCTTCTACCCAGGCACTCAGGGGCAGCTGTCAGCCCCCTGTCTTGCTCAGGACATGACTCCCTACTGCAGCCAGATACCTGTGCCTACTCCAATCACCCCTGCCTGTCTAGGAGTGTAGGCGAGAGCCTGCACAACACACTCGGATATAGGAGATGTGAACAACACAATCAAACAACTAACCTAACTGGACATTTACTGGATCACTCTTGCAAAGGCATTTGATTGTGTGGATCATAACAAATTATGGATAACATTGCAAAGAACGGGAATTCCAGAACACTTAATTGTACTCATGAGGAACCTGTACACGGATCAAGAGGCAGTTGTTAGGACAGAACAAGGGGATACTGTGTGGTTTAAAGTCAGGAAAGGTGTGCGTCAGGGTTGCATCCTTTCACCATACCTATTCAATCCGTGTGCTGAGCAAATAATCTGAGAAGCTGGACTATAAGAAGAAGAAAGGGGCATCAGGATTGGAGGAAGTCTCATTAACAACCTGCAATATGCAGATGACACAACCTTGCTTGCTCAAAGTGAAGAGGACTTGAAGCACTTACTGGTGAAGATCAAAGACCATAGCCTTCGGTACAGATTATACCTCATCATAAAGAAAACAAAAATCTTCACAACTGGACCAATAAGCAACATTGTGATAAAAGGAGAAAAGATTGAAGTTGTCAAGGATTTCATTTCACTTGGATCCACTATCAACACCCATGAAAGCAGCAATCAGGAAATCAAAAGATGCAATACATTGGGCAAATCTGCTGCAAAAGACCTCTTTAAAGGGTTGAAAAGCAAAGATGTCACCTTGAAGACTAAGGTACGCCTGACCCAAGACATGGTATTTTCAATCACATCATATGCATGCGAAAGCTGGACAATGAATAAAGAAGACCGAAAAAGAATTGACACCTTTGCATTGTGGTGTTGGCGAAGAATATTGAATATACCGTGGACTGCCAAAAGAACAAACCAATCTGTCTTGGAAGAAGTACAACCAGAATGCTCTTTAGAAGGAAGGATGGCGAGACTATGTCTTACATACTTTGGACATGTTGCTAGGACAGACCGGTCCCTGGAGAAGGACATCATGCTTGGTAAAGTACAGGGGCAGTGAAAAAGAGGAAGACCTTTGTCATGGATTGAATTACGTCCCACAAAAAATGTGTATATCAGTTTGGCTGGGCCATGATTCCTGATATTGTGTGATTTTCCTACATGTTGTAAATCCTGCCTCTATTGTTAATGAGGGAGGATGGGTGGCAGTTGTGTTAGCAACACAGGACTCAATCTACAAGATTGGATTGTGTCCTGAGGCAATCTCTTGAGATATAAAAGAGAGAAGTGAGCAGATAGACAGACGGACCTCATACCACCAAGAAAGCAGTGCCAGGAGCAGAGTGTGTCCTTTGGACCCGAGGTTCCTGTGCAGAGAAGCTCCTAGCGCGGGGTAAGATTGATAAGAAGGTGGACAGAGAGAGAAAGCCTTCCTCTGGAGCTGATACCCTGAATTTGGATTTTTAGCCTACTTTACTGTGAGGAAATAAATTTCTCTTTGTTAAAGCCATCCACTTGTGGTATTTCTGTTATAGCAGCACTAAATGACTAAGACAACCCTCAATAAGATGGACTGACACAGTGGCTGCAACAATGGGCTCAAGTATAACGATTGTGAGCATGGTGCAGGACCGGGCAGTGTTTCGTTCTGTGGTGCATGGGGTCGCTATGAGTCGGAACTGACTTGATGGCACCTAACAACAACAACAACTTGCAAAAACAGCAGAATGCACATGCTTTTAAGTGCGCAGGAAACAGTTACCAAGACAGACCATACTCTGGGCCATTAACAAGTCTCAATAAACTTAAAAGTATTAAAATCATACGAAGTATGTTCTCTGATCACAATGAAATTAAATTTGATATCATTAACAGAAATATTTGGAGATTAAACAACATAAGTCCAAATAACCCATGTACAAAAGAAGAAATCACAAGGAAAATTAGAAAATATTATGAACTGAATGAAAATATGAGCCCACAACAAATCAAAATGTGTCAGATGCAGCTAAAGCACTGCCTAGAGAGAAATTTAAATTTTAAAATATAGGAATAACAATCCCAGCTGTAAGTCAAAGGTAGCTGATACTATCTGTCATCAGTCCAATATAAAAAGAAAGGAATTTAAGTTTCAAACTAAATAGCCTCTTAATCTTATTAGCAAATAAAAGGGTCTGTTGCTCTCTGTAAATCTAAGTAATTTAAACCGCCGGGATTAAACATTCTTGAGAAGATCAGCTTTTCTTGAAACCCACACAGTTAGGAATTATCAAAATAAAAATATATTCCTTTAATCTTCTACTTGTCTTATATAATGTGATAAAGTAAAACTTAAAAGACTTATCAGTTTAACCTCCACTTACTTTAGGAAGTTAAACCCATTTACTCAGTAACACACAAGTGTCTCATTTCCTAACCCAAATGATTCATCACAGTAAGACTTACTACTGTTTAAACCACACGTGTACAAATAATCATTTTAAATGTATAAAACAATTATATATATATGCATATACATATATATGCATAGTGTATATGTATATATACACTATACATATATACATATATACGCATATGTATATATATGTTATGTTTAAGGAGCCCTGGTGGCACAATGGCTAAGCGCTCAGCTGCTAACCAAAAGGCTGGTGGTTCGAGCCCACCAGCCACTCCACGGGAGAAAGATATGGCAATTTGCTCCCGTAAAGATTACAGCCTTGGAAACCCTACAGGGCAGTTCTACTCTGTCTTATAGGGTTGGAATGAGTTGGAATCAACTTGATGGCAATGGGTTATGTTGTGTGTGTGTGTATACGCACACACATACACACACATATATATACATACATATATCATATTACATATATAGTACAAGTATATATACCAAAAACTCATTGCCATCGAGTCAGTCCTGACTCATAGTGACCCTACTGGACAGAGTAGAACTGCCCCATAGGGTTTCCAAGGAGCACCTGGTGGATTCAAACTGATTACCTTTTGGTGAGCAGCCGAACTCTTAACCACTATGCCACCAGGGTTTCCATATATATAAAACATATATAAGCTCTCCAATTACTTTAAGATTTCTGCCAACTATCTAGGTAATCTCCTTCATGGAGGACATATTAGTAAGCATAAAATTACCTTTACTTTCTTCAGTGAAATTTTCCAGATTTATCTCTAAAGGCTTAAAGATCTAGTGATCAAATTGGAAAAGAAATGAGACTACCTACCGTCTGCCCCTCAATAGCAGCTCGCTGGCGCCCTAAGACATCTTGCAGCTGAGTGAAATGCTGAATGAAAGCCACCACCTCAGCCTGAAAGCGCTGAGTATGCACATATTGCACAGAGGCCATCTGGAGGCTCACTCGAACATCATGTTCCCTCCGGAGCAGAGGGTCAGGCCGTCCGTATCTAGGAGTAAGGGTACAAACGTGACTCAGGCAGCAGCAAGATACAAGCTAGTACTTGAAGAAAACTTTGGTTGATTCAGGCGTTTCCCTAGAAAACACCTTTGACCGTTAAAATGGAAACCCACAATGAGGTTTTACAAAGCAAATTCCAATAATTACTCCCTTTCCAAGTTCCTGTGGTGTGCTGAGAACATTAAATGTAAGTCTGGTGTGATAGCCAGGGCTATAAAGAAGGGAGCAGCTCTGGGCTCTGAACTCACTCTTGATCCCAGAACTCACTCAGAGGCCACTTGTGGTTCTGCCCTTTCACCTACGTCTTTTTCCCTGCCTTTAAGGAAAAATGATTATTCCTGCTCACTCTGTTCATGGCAAGGATGGTGACAATAAGTCCTTGAAACACAATAAAAATAAGGCCACGAAACAATGAGTAAAAAAATTAGGCACCAAAACCAACATTTCTGGGCAATATTGTCTTCTGGAGACAAAAAGAAATCCCTTTTTTAAAAGTGAAATGCAGGCCAAAGAGTTTCGGAATCTACAGAGATAAATTAGAAATGTTTTACAAATGGTTCTGAATTTGATGGCACATAGTGTCATAATAATAATAAATTACTATGCAGGATACAGTCATTGGGGAAACAAACTCACGTTTGCTTAGCACGTAATCTTGTGCCAGGCAGAGAATTAAGAGCTTTACATAAATTTTCTCATTTATTACAGAACCACGTCACATATTTTATGTAATAATGTAAACAAATCAACCTAAATTCTCAGTATCGGATGATATACTCCCCCTCAAATGAAAGAAAAAGTTCTCAGGTATCTTTTAAACCAGTTTTTCTCAACCCTGATTGAACATTAAAATCATCTTGGCACATTTTAAAAAAAAAAAAAAAAAACAGACTAAGTACCACCCTAAGCCAATTAAATCAAAATATTTGAAGACAGAGCATGGACATCTGTAACTTTTAACAGCTCCTACTAAGGTTGAAAACCACCATTTTAAAGTTTCTGCCTTCTGAGAAAACCATTCTTCAATAATCAGATAGGCCTAAGATGCCCTCTAAAACGTACAGTTCAAAGGATTCAATACAGGTCATATTTATATAGGAAAAAAAAATACATAATGCAATTTAATATCCACATCTAATTAGGAACTTTCTCAGGCTGAAATCATACCAGAACTTTTAGAACTAGACAGAAGCTTAGAAATGATCTCAAGAGGCGGGGCCAAGACGGAGGAGTAGTCAGATGCTTCCTGTGGTCCCTCTTACAATAAAGACCAGAGAAAAAGAGTGAATCAATTATATATGCCAATCTAGGAGCCCTGAACATCAAATACAAAGTTAAGGAGTCAGACTGAGTGGAAGAGGGAAGGAGAGACAATTTAGAAGCAGCGAGGAATTGTCAGACCTGACCTGGCCACCACCAGCACCCTGCAGACTGGATCAGCTGGCGGGGGAGAGTAGAGGCAAGGAGTAGGGCTTGGGACGTTTTTTCCACATTAGGAGAAACCAAGCAGCAGAGAGTCTGCTCAAGCCTCCAGAGCCAGGGAGAAGCGGCACTCAATTGGCGAAAGATGAGTACAAGTGTCTAACCTACCATGCGGATCAAAAACCTTCCCCATGGGAAGTACCTCTCTCCCTTTTACCTGTCCCCTCCTATTCTGCTCTGGTCCCAGTCCAGCTTCAGGGACTGCTGCACCCCCTGGGCTGGAAGTAGGACATGTTGCACACCCTGAGCCATTCTCCCAGCTTTAGAGAAGGAACAAACAAACAAACAGGAAGAAATAATCTGCCAGCTCCCTGAAGCTGGGAATTCAGGGCAGACACAGCTCATTTGTCTAAGAAAAGGGATAAGAGGTCCACAGACTTTGAATGCCTTTCACATCTGCACAGACCTGTGTGAGCCCATTTCAACAGCATAGGCCCTCATTAGCACAGTACAACAGGGTATATACCTAAAGTCTATTTTCAACTGCATCAGTTATAAGGGGAAGTGGCAGAACGTGATATTTGACACTGCCCTGCCCATTAAGCAGGGTCCTCACCTACCTACTTTAGGGGCCTGAGAACTGGTGGCTCCACCCACTACACCTAGCCACCTGTGACAGGGGTCCAGGAATAAGTGGTACCTCCCAGTCCTTACACCCAACAGCACTGGGTTCCCATAGTCTGGTTGCATAACTCACCGATCTATGCACTCTAGGGAACAGGGACACGTCATCCACTCAGGGGCAGCCGTCAGCCCCCTGCCTTGCTCAGCACTTGACCTCCTACTGCAACTAGATACCTGTGCCTACTCCAAACACTCCTGCCTGTCTAGGACTGTAGATGAGAGCCTGTACTACACACTCGGTGACCAAAGACCTAGACATCTGAGCTGAATCCACACAAGAAAAATAAATGGACTCCTAGGTTCCCATACCTAGTAACAGCTCTAACCACCTGGTGACAGGACATGACAGCTTCAAAGATGCCAATAATCAAAGTAGCTCACACAATCAGCCTATTTGGGCATATCAAAACAAAACAAGAAGCTAGGACACAGTAAGCAAACATAAAATAAATAAATGTAATAATTTATTGATGGCTCAGAGACAACAGTCAATATTTAACCACACAAACAGGCAGACTATGATGGCTTCAGCAAGCAATCAAAACAGAGAATCAAGAAACCTCCCAGAGGAAGAGAACTTCTTGGAATTACCAGAGGTAGAATTCAAGAGATTACTATACAGAATTCTTCAAGAGGATCAGGAAGGAGATCAGGCAAAACGCAGAACAAGCCAAGGAACACACAAAGCAAAAAAGAATTTAAGAAGGTTATACAAGAGCATAATGACAAATTTAACATGCTGAAAGAATCCATACAGAGACAGCAAACAGAAATCCAAAAGATTTAACAATAAAATTTCAGAATTAGACAACTCAGTAGAAAGTCATAGGAGCAGAACTGAGGCAATGGAAGTCAGAATTAGTGAGACTGAAGATAAAGCACTTGACACCAACGTATTTGAGGAAAAATCAGATAAAAGGATTTAAAAAAATGAAGAAACCCTAAGAATTATGAGGAACTCTATCAAAAGGAATAACCTACAAGTGATTGGAGTACCAGAACAGGGGAGGATAACAGAAAATACAGACAGAATTGTTGAAGATTTGTTGGCAGAAAACTTACCTGGTATCGTGAAAGATGACAAGATATCTATCCAAGATGCTCATCGAACCCCACACAAGGTAGATCCCAAAAGGAAGTCATGAAAACATATTATAATCAAAGTGCCAAAACCAAAGATAAAGAGAGAATTTTAAGAGCGCCTAGGGATAAACGAAAGGTCACCTACAAAGCAGAGTCAATAAGAATAAGCTCGATCTACTCAGCAGAAACCATGCAGGTGAGAACGCAATGGGACAACTTAGATAAAGCCTTGAAGGAAAAAAATTGCCAGCCAAGAATTATATATCCAGAAAATGTCTCTCAAATATGATGGCAAAATTAGGGTATTTCCAGATAAACAGAAGTTTAGGGAATTTGTGAAAACCAAATCAAAATTACAAGAAATACTACAGGGAGTCCTCTGGTTAGAAAATCAGTAACATCAGATAACAACCCAAGACTAGAACACAAGACTGAACAACCGGATATCAACCTACACAGGGAAGTCACAAAAATAAATTACAGATAAGATGCTGAAAATAGGCAGAGACATCAATATGTAAAAGATAACAACATTAAAACAAAAAAGAGGAACTAAATAATGTAGTCATAGATCTTTCATATGGAGAGAAAGTCAAGGCAATATAAAGAAATAAAAGATTGGTTTAAACTTACAAAAGTAGGGGTAAATATTCAGGTAACCACAAAGGAAACTAACAATCCTACACATCAAAATAAAAACCAAGGAAAACATAAAGACTCAGCAAATACAAAACCAACAACAATGAAAAAGATAAAAAGAAAACACATAAATAAATAACTCAGCACAGAAAATTAAGTGGAACAAAGAAATTGTCAACAACACACAAAAAATACATCAAAATGACAGCACTAAACTAATGCCTATCAACAAGTATGCTGAATGTAAATGGACTAAATGCACCAATAAAGAGACATAGAGTAGCAGAATGAATTAAAAAACACAACCCATCTATATACTGCCTACAAGAGACACACCTTCAACTTAAAGACACAAACAAACTAAAACTCAAAGGATGAAAAAAAAATATATCAAGCAAACAACACTCAGAAGAGAGCAGGAGTGGCAATATTAATCTCTGATAAAACAGACTTTAAAGTAAAATCCACCACAAAGGATAAGGAAGGACACTACATAATAATTAAAGGGTCAATACATCAGGAGGACAAAACTATAATTAATATTTACACACCCAAAGAAAGAGCTCTAAAATACATAAAACAAACTCTAACAGCACTGAAATGAGAAATAGATAGCTCCAAAATAATAGTAAGAGACTTCAACACACCACTTTGGGTGAACGACATAACATCCAGACAGAAGCTCAATAAAGACATGGAAGATCTAAATGCCACAATCAATCAACTAGATCTTGTAGACATACAGAACACTCCACCCAACAGGAGACAAGTATACTTTCTTTTCCAACACACATGGAACATTCTCCAGAACAGACCACATATTATGTCACAAAGCAAGTCTTAACAGAATCCAAAACACTGAAATGTTACAAAGCATCTTTTCTGACAAAAAAGCCATAAAACTAGAAATCAATAGCAGAAAAAGCAAGGGAAAAAAATCCAATACATGGAAACTGAACAACACCTTGCTCAAAAACTGCTGGGTTACAGAAGGATGGAATAATGAAATTCACAGAATCAAATGAGAATGAAAACACACCCTACCAGAACCTTTGGGACACAGCAAAAGCAGTGCTCAGAGGTCAGTTTATAGCAATAAATGCACACATCCAAAAACAAGAAAGGGCCAAAATCGAAAC
>NW_004443984.1:17060141-17062868 GCF_000243295.1 Trichechus manatus latirostris
ACCAGGTATGCAGGGATGGTTCAACATTAGAAAAACAATCAATGTAATCCATCACATAAATAAAACAAAAGACAAGAACCACATGATCTTATCAATTTATGCATAAAAAGCATTTGACAAAGTCCAACACACACTCATGATCAAAACTCTCAGCAAAATAGAATTAGAAAGGAAATTCTTCAACATAATAAAAGGCATTTATACAAAGCCAACAGCCACCATCATCCTAAATGGAGAGAGTGTGAAAGCATTCCCCTTGAGAATGGGAACCAGACAAGGATGTCTTTTATTACCACTCTTATTCAACACTGTGCTGGAGGTCCTAGTCAGAGCAATTAGGCTAGAAAAAGAAATAAAGGCCATCCAAATTGGTAAGGAAGAAGTAAAAGTATCCCTATTTGCAAATGATATGATCTAATACACAGAAAACCCCAAAGAATCCACAAGAAAACTACCGGAACTAATAGAAGATTTCAGAAAAGTATCAGGATACAAGATAAACATACAAAAATCAGTTGGATTCCTCTACACCAATAAAGAGAACTTCAAAGAGGAAATCACCAAATCAGTACCATTTACAATACCCCCAAGAAGATAAAATACTTAGGAATAAATGTAACCAGATACATAAAAGACCTATACAAAGAAAACTACAAGACACTACTGCAAGAAACTAAAAGAGACATACATAAGTGGAAAAACATACTTTGCTCATGGAAAGGAAGAATCAACATTGTGAAAATGTCAGTTATATTATATCCAAAGCGATCTACAGATACAATGCAATCCCGATCCAAATTCCAACAACATTTTTTAATGAGATAGAGAAACAAATGACCAGGTTCACATGGAAAAGGAAGAGGCCCGGATAAGTAAAGCAGTACTCAAGAAGAAGAACAAAGTGGGAGGCCTAAAACCACCTGATATTAGACCCTACTATACTGTCACAGTACTCAAAACAGCCTGCTACTGGTACAACAACAGATACATAGACCAATGGAACAGACTGAGAATCCAGATGTAAATTCATCCACTTATGAGCACCTGATATTTCACAAAGGCCCAAAGTCTGTTAAATGGGAAAAAGACAGTCTCTTTAACAAATGGTGCTGGCATAACTGGATATTCATCTGCAAAAAACTGAAACAAGACCCATACCTCACACCATACACAAAAACTAACTCAAAATGGATCAAAGACCTAAATATAAAATATAAAATCATAAAGATCATCGAAGAAAAAATAGGGACAATCCTAGGAGCCCTAATACATGGCATAAACAGAATACAAAACATTACAAACAATGCACAAACACCAGAAGACAAATTAGATAATTGGGAGCTTCTAAAAATCAAACACTTGTGCTCATCAAAAGACTTCACCAGAAGAGTAAAAAGACAGCCTACAGACTGGGAAAAAAATTTTGGCTACGACATATTCCATCAAGATCTAATCCAAATCTGTAAGATACTGCAAAACTTGAACAACAAAAAGACAAATAACTCAATTAAAAAATCAGCAAAGGATATTAACAGGCACTTCACCGAAGAAGACATTCAGGCAGCTAACAGATACATGAGGAAATGCTCACGATCATTAACCATCAGAGAAACTGAAATCAAAACTACAATGACATACCATCTTACCCCAGCAAGGTGGGCATTAATCCAAAAACACAAAACAGTAAATGCTGAAGAGGTTGTGGAGAGACTAGAACACTTATACACTGTCGGTGGGAATGTAAAACGGTACAACCACTTTGGAAATCGATTTGGCGCTTTCTTAAAGAGCTAGAAACAGAAGTACCATACAACATATCCTAGAGAAATAAGAGCCGTCAGACAAATAGATATATGCACACCCATGTTCACTGTAGCACTGTTCACAATAGCAAAGAGATGGAAGTAACCTAGGTGCCTATCACTGGACCAATGGGTAAACAAGTTATGGTATATTCACACAATGGAATATCATAAAACGATAAAGAACAACGATGAATCTGTAAAACATCTCATAACATGGATGAATCTGGAAGGCATTTTGTTGAGTGAAATTAATCAGTTGCAAAAGGACAAATATTGTATGAGATCACTATTATATGAACTCAAGAAAATGTTTAAACACAGAAGAAAACATTCTTTGATGGTTACCAGGGTGGGAAGGGAGGGAGAGAGGGAATTCACTAACTAGATAGTAGACAAGAATTATCTTAGGTAAAGTGAAGGACAACTACACAATACAGGGGAAGTCAGCCCAACTGGACTAAACCAAAAGTTAAGAAGTTTCCTGAACACAACCAAACACTTCGAAGGACAGACTAGCAGGGTCAGAGGTCTGGGGACCATGGTTTCAGGGGACATCTACGTCAACTGGCATAACAAAGTTTATTAAGAAAATGTTCTGTATCCCACTTTGGTGAGTGGCATCTGGAGTCTTAAAAGCTAGCGAGTGGACATCTAAGATGCATCAATTGGTCCCACATGGAGCAAAGGAGAATGAAGAACACCAAAGACACAAGGAAAATATTAGCCCAAGAGACAAAAAGGGCCACATAAACCAGAAACTCCATCAGCCTGAGACCAGAAGAACTAGATGGTGCCCGACTATCACCAATGACAGCCCTGGCAGGGAATACAACAGAGAGTCCCTGATGGAGCAGGAGAAAAGTGGGGTGCAGAACTCAAATTCTAGTAAAAAGACCAGACTTAATGATCTGACTGAGACTAG
>NW_004443984.1:17062968-17069586 GCF_000243295.1 Trichechus manatus latirostris
CAGAGAGTCCCTGATGGAGCAGGAGAAAAGTGGGGTGCAGAACTCAAATTCTAGTAAAAAGACCAGACTTAATGATCTGACTGAGACTAGAGGAACCACAGAAGACATGGCCCCTGGACTATCTGTTAACCCAGAACTAAAACCATTCTGGACTGGATTAGACTGGACTATAAGACATAAAATGATACTCGTGAAGAGTGTGCTTCTTCTTCATTCAGTAGATACATGAGACTAAATAGGCAGCTCTTGTCCACAGGCGAGATGAGAAGGCAGAAAGGGATAGGAGCTGGTTGAATGGGCATAGGAAATCCAGGGTAGAAAAGGGAAGTGTGCTGTCACATTACAGGGATAGCAACTAGGGTCACGTAACAATGTGCGTATGAATTTTTGGATGAGAAACTAACTTGATCTATAAACTTTCACCTAAAGCACAAAAAAAATAAAAAGAAATGATCTCAATTCCCTCCATATTCAGAAAGAGAAACAAAAGCATGGAGATTAAGTGACTTGACTAAGGTCACACAGCAAGTTAGTCCTAACTTAGCATGAGAGTCTGGGTGTTTTAACCGTCAAAATTACTTCAGTCATTTATGAGTGGCTTGAGTAGCCCACTTCAACACAGATCCATTTTAATGGAATTTAATATAAAACAGGACTCCTCACAACCAGATTTTATCAATTTTACCTAACCCGTTGACCTCCTGCCGTTGAGTCGATTCCAACTCATAGTGACCCTACAGGACAGAGTAGAACTGTCCTATAGGATTTCCAAGGACCGGCTGGTGGATTCGAACTGCCAACCTTTTAGTTAGCAGCCATAGTTCTTAACCCCTGTGCCACCAGGGCTAATTTTTCAAAACTCTTCTTCATCATTTAGCCAATGAGAATTTGAAACAGCATGCAGTTATGAAAAACTATCAGGTAAGAAAAGATGAATATCTGTACTTAAAAGCCTGGAAGATGAGTGCTTCTTCTCCACTTGTAGTGAATCGTTCTCTGTAGAACTCTCCATGGGATGTAAGGTCACTAAGAGACAGACTCCCAATGCTTCCCTGCAAGGCCAGGTCTCCCTCTAAGGATGTTAAAATTAAAACACGTTATTATATACCCTTTTAATCATACACCTTAAAGAGGTCCTCGACAAAAACTTACATACGCATGCCTCAGACATTTTGTATTTAATTGAATTAATGTCAAAAGTAAATTTTCATATTCCAATATACCCAGAAAAATATGTTATGCAGTATTTCAAACAGTCAAAGAGTGATGAAAATAATAGAGCAACATCACATGTTAGCATTTACAAGGGGAAAGAAATTAAATTAAATGCATGTACAATTTAAATGATAAAATATCTAGAAATGTAGATATAAACGTGATCGTTTCTGAGATTAGGCCACTAATTAGAATTAGTGAAATATCATTAAGGTCTATTAATTGCACTACGGATAAAAGAAAAAAGGAAGAAGGTGTCAGAAATTTGTCAGGTATTCAAACAACCTTAAAGGGCTTTAGTGTGATTTGGTAATTTTTCAAAAAGATTAATGAGTTAAACAGACACTGGAGACATACAGTAGATTTGAAACTGAACTACCAGCCCATGTTAACTACTCTAACAATACATGAATGAAGCCTTGGAAGGTGGGTAGAAGAAAGAAGAAATGCTGAAACATGTACATCTGGGGTGTAAACCTAAAATGAGTCACTCTCAAAACTGTATGGATACTAAGAAGGAATATTCTGAATTTTTGCTTCCTCAAAGCAAATTTTATCATCATAATTATCATTACAAATCAATTGCTAACGTATATACATTTGGCATGCTAGTTCTGCTCCTAACAAACTGAAGAAACATACTGCTTTTGATTCTTAATAACTTCTCACAAAAATACCCAAGCTTCTCCCAATCTCAAAGATCTATCTCTTCTAGAAAGCGTTTACAAATGAATTTATACTAGAAATAAAAAACCTCAATTTCGGTACATTCCTTCACCATAAGACATTTTTGTTTTTACTGCAGAGTCAACACTTGAGCTTTGTAATCTTCCCTATTTAATTAATATTTTTGTGGAAGGAACAATGTTTAATTCACACTCCATAAATTCCTACTATTTAGAATCTGATGTAGTTGATCACTTGTGTGATCAAAACTAGTAGGAACTTAAACCCACAAAGTCCCATTAGAAAGAATGTCAGCTTTGCAACAATATCCTCCTGCCTACAACCATGTCCCCTATTGATGGCTGGCTATAGAGTAAACAGAAGCCCTACTTTCCCAGAAATAGACTTGTTATATGCCTGTTTTCCGGGTGTAATTATTAATAGTGTCCTCATTCACTCTCAAAAATATCCTGATTTTGACAAAAAAGAGTATCTGGTCACACTAGATAGTCTGTTAAAAACACAGAGAGATGCCAAGGCGCCATCCAACCTACTGAATCAGATTCTTGGGGGTAGAGAGAGGAAAGGGTGCCAGGCATCTGCATTTTTAACCAGTTATCCAGATGACTGTGATCCATAAACTAGTATTTGGGAACCAGGGCCACAAATCATGATCAGACCAATAACCACAATCAAGCCACTGATCCACACTTTACTTAGCCCATGAGGACAATTAGATTTGGGATCTGTATGTTCAAATGCTTTGCAAGTCTGATTTTCCCCACTTACCAGTCATTTCCAGGTGTGCCATTAGTTTAGACACATTTGCTTTAGCAAGCTCACTGGTGGTCTTATTCAGCACAAGAGAAAGTGAGTGGACCTAGGAACACAGAGTATAAAGCAAGGCAAGTATTAGTGAGGGGTAAATAACAGAACAAAATCAAGGAAAATGCAGAAAGGCTCAGGATATTTGAAGGACAAGCTTCTTATAATGCCAATTTCCGCTTTCTTAAGTCAGTCAAACCACAATCTGAGGACAGACCTAATAGGAAAGGAAGTCAACTGAAGAATCTAAGATCCAGATATCGTGGTGTCTTCTCTATGGTTTCCTTGTCTATTATCTGCTAGGAAATTTTTTTACATTGTAAAACAATTTTTTTTCATTTTTGCATTTGTATTTTATGTTGCAGTATTCTGTAATAACTAATACGGATTCATTAAACATAGTCTTATCCTAAGAAATCTGTCAAAGCAAAATGATGAACATTAGTTAGACCCTCTAATGCCTTTGGACAAATATTTAATAGAAGCCCCTGTTGATCAACTGGAACTTTATCTAAAATTCTTTATCAAAAACATTTGTCAAAGATTTTCTTTCCTAAGGATAATGATAAATAGAAGAACAAAACAATCCTCTGGCTTGGGAACAGCATCTTTTGCAACAAATAAACTCTATATTATAATATAGTAATTGCAACTACTTAAAAGGAGCGCTATACCTAGGATTTGTTGAGGCATGTTTCCATAATCTTTTTTGCTCTGAGTACCATCACTGGGGACTAAGGCATTGGCTGAAAAGAAGGAGAGAGGAGAAGACAGAGAGTAGATTCAAACCTCAGCTAGCACGCACTGCTCCCAAACGACAGGGACCATGCCTTCCTCACCACTTTTTTCTACAGCGCCTACCACAAAGTAGGTACTCAGTAAATGTTTAATGAATGAATAACTGGGACAAAAAAAGATGGGACAAGAAGGAGAGAAAATAATAGGAGGAAAATATTTGTCAAGGAAGCCTGAGGAAAAAAAGGAGATTATTATCATCGGAGCAATGACCTTGGAGGTCACTCCAGTGCCACAGAGGTTCCCTGGTGGAAAGCTTTCTGACACAGACTACAGAAGGATTTCAAGGTAAGGAGGCCATCATAAAGGGAGGAAATAAAAACCTCTAGTCATTTAATCACCAAAGGCTTAAAAATGCCTTGTTTAGAGAAAAATCAGGCTGTCACCACTGGAACTCTCTCTTAGCATCACTTTTAGCATCACTAAAAGTGGGACAACCCTGTGCTTCCTGCTGTGATTCAATAGGAAGCACTCAGCACCACCTCTGAAGTGTTCTTACCAAAAAGCTGAACCTGAATCAAGTCTCTAGAGCTAACTTTCACTTCTAAAAATACATAGGATAAAGGAAGAAGTCAAACGGCACCACAGAAAACCGACAGACAAATCCAGAATGGTGGACACTCTACTGGACACTACCCCAGTTTCTGCAACAAGTAGACTGCATGGGGGAAAGAAGAGGAGGAAATGCTGGTTTACTTTAATTAAAGAAGAATAAAGAGACATGACAGCAAATGCAATGTGTGAACCTTGTTTGGACCCGCAATATAAAGGATTCACACATCATTTTATTTAAATCTTCTCATTCTGTAGATGAGGAAACGGTGGCTCAGAAAAGCTAAGTAAGTGTTCCATTGAATTGTGAAGTCTCTTTGACCGTTCATTCCTCTAAAATCCAATAGTAAAAAAGGCATTTTTGAAACAATCAGGGAACTCTAATAATGGACTGGTGGGTATTACATAATACCAAGGAATTCTTGTTAATTTCCACCACTCATCTGTCAGTTGGTCATACTGTGGTGGCTTGTGTGTTGCTGTGATGCTGAAAGATATGCCACGAGTATTTCAAACACTAGCAGGGTCACCCAGGGTGGACAGGTTTCAGCAAAGCTTCCAGACTAATACAGACTGGGAAGAAGGACCTGGCAATCTACTTCTGAAAAAACTGGCTAGTGAAAACCTTATGGATAGCAGCAGAACACTGTCTGATATAGCACTGAAAGATGAGCCCCTTGGGTTAGAAGGTACTCAAAATACGACTGGGGAAGACCTGCCTCCTCAAAGTAGAGTCGACCTTAATGACATGGATGGAGTCAAGCTTTCAGGACCTTCATTTGCCGATGTGACATGACTCAAAATGAGAAGACAGCTGCAAACATCCATTAATAAACGGAATGTGGAATTCACGAAGTGTGAATCAAGGAAAATTGGAAGCTGTCAAAAATGAAATGGATCAATATCCTAGGCATTACTGAGCTGAAATGAACTGGTATTGGCCATTTTGAATAGGAAAATCATATGGTCTACTATGCCAGGAATGACAAATTTAAGAGGAACAGTGTCGTATTCATTGTCAAAAAGTACATTTCAACATCTATCCCGAAATAAAACACTGTCAGTGAAAGGACAGCATCCATAAATCTACAAGGAAGACCAGTTAGTACAACTATTATTCAAATTTACTCACCAACCACTAATGCTAAAGATGAAGAAACTGGAGATTTTTACCAACTTCAGCAGTCTGAAATTGATCAAACATGCAGCCAAGATGCATTGATAATTACTGGCGACTGGAATGCAAAAGTTGGAAAAAAAGGGTCGGTAACTGGAAAATACAGCCTTGGTGACAGAAATGATGAAGGAGATCTCATGATAGAATTCTGCAAGACCAACAACTTTATTCATTGGAAATACCTTTTCTAAAACAACATAAACGATGACTATACAAGTGGACCTTGCTGGATGGAATACACAGGAATCAAATTGACTACATCTGTGGACAGAGATGATGGAGAAGCTCAATATCATCAGTCAGAGCAAGGCTAGGGGGCAACTATGGAACAGAACGTCAATTGTTCATATGCAAGTTCAAGTTGAAGCTGAAGAAAATTAAAACAAGCCCATGAGAGCCAAAGTACCATCTTGAGTATATTCCTCCTGAATTTAGAGACCATCTCAAGAAGAGATTTGATGCATTGCACTAATGACTGAAGACCAGACAAGTTCTGGGACGACATGAAGGACATCATACATGAAAAAAGCAAAAGGTCATTAAAAAGACAGAAGAAAAGAAAGACCAAAATGGATGTCAGAAGAGACTCTGAAACTTGCTTGCTCTCGAACATAGAGTAGCTAAAGCAAACAGAAGAAATGGTGAAACAGAACAGCTTAACAAAAGATTTCGAAGGGCAGCTCAAAAAGACAAAGTAAAGCATAATAATGAAATGTACAAAGACCTGGATTTAGAAAACCAAAAGAGAAGAACACACTCGGCATTTCTCAAACTCAAAGAACTGAAGAAAAAATTCAAGCCTCTAGTTGCAAAAGTGAAGCATTAGATGGGCAAAAAACTGAATAACACACGAAGCATCAAAAGAAGATGGAAGGAATACACAGAGTCACTGTACCAATCATTTTAGGAGGTAGCATATGATCAGGAACCAATGGAACTAAAGGAAGAAGTCCAAGCTGCACTGAAGGCATCGGCAAAAAACAACCTTCCAGGAATTGTCAGAATATCTATTAAGATGTTTCAAGAAAGATTAGTCCAAAGGACTAACGGACCACAGCTACCACGGCCTCCACCAGACTGAGTCCAGCACAGCTAGATGGTGCCCAGCTACCACCACTGATCACAATAGAGGGTCCTGGACAGAGCTGGAAAAGGATGTAGAACAAAATTCTAACTCACAAAAAAAAAAAAAGACCAGATTTACTGGTCTGAGAGACTGGAGAAACCCCGAGAGTATGGCCTCCGGACACCATTTTAGCTCAGTGGTGAAGTCATTCCCGAGGATCACTGTTCAGCTGGGAATTGGACAGCCTCATAAAACAAAACAGGACTAATGAGGCACAGCAGTCCAGGGACAAGGACTAGAAGGCAGGAGGGGACAGGAAAGC
>NW_004443984.1:17069729-17112588 GCF_000243295.1 Trichechus manatus latirostris
TTGGCTATGTATATTTTCACCAAAAAAAAGGTCCTCCAAAGTCAAGAAGGGAGAGTATTGACATGTTGTGGGGTTGTTAACCAATGTCATAAAACGATATGCATACTGACTGTTTAATGAGAAACTATTTGTTCTGTCAACTTTCATCTAAAGTACAAAAAAAAGTTTTTTAAAAAAACATGTTTCAAGAAATGAATTCAACGCTCCAAGCGTAGGTCTCACCTATGCTCTCACTGAATCCTCACAACGACCCTAGGACTTAGGGTACCATTTATTATCCCCAGGTTATTAATGAAAAAAATGAGAAAAGGTCAAATAATGTGCCCAAGGCCACACAGCTACACGGTTACAGTGAAAATGCCATGATCCAAACCCAAGGCAGTTCAACTTTTGAAACTCCATTCCTAATAGCTACACTGTCCCTGTCAATGAAAACCAGTAACGTTCAGAGATAATAAAAAATAATAATAAAACTCATATTTTAAAGTAGCTACCATGTACTGGGTACTTTGCTAGCTGCTATAAGAGCTCAGCTACGAACCAAAAGATCAGCAGTTAGAATCCACCAGCTGATCCTTGGAAACCCTATGCGCAGCTCTACTCTGTCCTACGGGGTCGCTGTATGAGTTGAAATCAACTGGGCAGCAACAGGTATACATACGTTATCTCATTTATTTATGAGATAAGGCTCAGAAAAGTAGTTCCACTAAATTAATATAGCCTAAAGAAAAGAGAAGTTACGTAAACCATTTCTCCCCGGCCTCCGAATGGATTTACACTAAAAACTTTTCTAAAATATTAATGTCTACCGTCTTATAACACACACCCAGAAGACTATATATAGCTCCCCTGCTAACAAGAGCTATTTTCCAGAATAAATGTAAAATGCTCTTGTGGTGAAATGAGTTCCTTTATGTGGTCTTTTGCTTTCATTCTTTGGAAAAACAGCTTTAGAGATTTTTCCCTTAAACCCTGAAGCGTTACCTTTGCCCTAGTTTTCTACCCCAGAAAGTTTGTTACTTTTGTCCAGGTTGATTGACATTTCCCGGGTAAGCTGTAAACAACTTGGCTTTGATACTTTTTGTCTGGTCCTGCGCTGCAGCCTGCCCTGTGATTGGTATGCACCTTGCAAGGATTCGTCAATAGACTATGTAAATGTAATGACTATAGCCTGATATGCAAACAAAGCATCTGTGGCCTGCCGAGAGGGGACTGGTCAGTTTGTGGCCTCCACACTGGGAGGGGCCGTGCCTTGAAATTGACAAAGAGTTGTGTATATAAGCAACCAACCCCAGAGAGGTTTTTTTGGACAGAAAGAAGCAGGAAGAGAAGCAACAGGTAGAAACAGAAGGGAAAGAGAAGAAACAGAGAGGAGGCAAAGAACTTCCTGAAAAAGCTGTAACACATGTCAAGGGCTGTAACACTTAAGGCAGCAACAGGCTCAGAAGAGACCCAACAGCAAGGCCAGTGGTGACAGACAGCAGGGCCAACAGAAGCCTGTTCTGAGGGAGCCAAGAGGAGCCTGTCCTTAGGGTGCTGAGAGAGGAAAAAGACACCTGGACGGCTGAGAGAGCTGTCCTGCAGTGAAGAAAGGAGAGTTTGCCTGCATGCTTCCTGATCCTGATCCTGAGTTGTAGCTGCTGATCCTGATCCCGAGTTGTACCCTATTACTTCCTTAAGAAACCACTTAACTATAAGTATGGTCTGTGAGTTCCGTGTGACCATTGCAACAGATTATAGAACCCAGCAAAGACGCAGAAAGTGCCATGGGAGGGACGCTGGTGTCAGAATTTGGTAGAAAGGTTGGAGTGTGGAGGTGTGCCCTCCACCTCATAGGGATCAACCTTGGGCTGATCTTGATTCACATTACCCTCCCTGAAGTTAAACAGGTTCTGACAATGCTACTACTACTCCTGCCATTTCACAGCTAGCATTTAAATAAAAAAAGCCAAATTCATTCTTAGAATTTAAAGGAGCCAAAAAGAACTGATACCTTGAGATCTAGCTTGGTGTTAACTGGATCCTGAAGTTCAGACTCTATCAAAGCATTTGACTCTGACTTCACGTTATGTAAAATGTCCTCAGCCGGCACCTTCATTGCATGGTTGTCTGCAGTGGATCCAATTCCAAAAAAATCTAGTATCACAACCCAGGTCTGCAGTGTGATCAGTACATCCAAGCAGTTAAAATCAACATCAATGCTCCGGTTAACTCGACTGTAACTGGAAGAAAATTCTGGATGTTTCTTATCCACCAAGAATATATTGATGTGGACCAAGGAATCATCAAATTTACTCTTTCCAGCAAGTATCTTGGGCTCATCGACTGTTGGAGAAGGTGGTGGAGTTAAGGGATAGTCCTTGTCTTGGACTTCCTTTTGCTTCTTCCGGGATGCAGAAGTAGGTCTTTGGTATAATTGAAAGACATTAGGCGCTTCTTCCATGTGAGAAGGGAGAGAGCGAGGCATATCAGGATACTCCACATTGGATACCGAAGGGCAAGATTGAGAAAGATATTCTTTCTGTGCTAAACTAGATGGCTTAGGGGCTCCCCGAGACACCATCAGGTTCTTATATTTGGAATCTGGATTTTTCTCCAATAAATCTTCCATCAGGAGAGAGCGCAGCGCAATCTGAATGGATAAAGTCTGAGGATGGTCTTTATTGAATTCCACCTCAAAATCCTGAAACTTTAAGCTCACAAGACCCTGGGCTCCCAAAGTCAGATCTCCACTTAGCTGAACCTGAAGCTCTGATATACAAAAGTTGGCTTGAATCTGGGTGAAGGATTTGACTTCCTTCACAGACAAGGACTTTTGAGAAGAGTTAGAAAGGCTGGAGTGACTGAACAATCCATTCTCCTTCCTTTCAAGAGAAGATTCTCCACAGGTACTGAGGGAAGGCAGAGGAGAATTAGGGCAAGGTGAGGAGGTAGCACTGACTGGAAACTTATTCAGATCTTCACTATACACAAGATTGTCCAGCGTTTGTAAAACCTGCTCATACACATGCTTTGCTAACACCACCTGTATTCAAAGAGAAAAATTCAGTTACTCCACTATTATTAATTGCCCTCAGATGCACTGCCCATAAATTTTCAAAGCTGATTTTCGTGGGGTTCCCCACCAAGTTACAAGTTAGCTGATAACAAGGACTATCTCTTCGGTTTCTTTTCTGTCCTTATCTCTCTCTGTCCCACTTCTAGTCACAAGGCCCTCTTCCAGTACCTCACAGAATAATCTATACACAAATCAGTGTTCAAAAAATGTTGCTGATTATATGACTGAATCAGCAAAGTCACTCTTTCAAAGTTGCAAAAACAATTGCAGAAACTGAAAAGAATACTGCCAAATATCTAACATGGTTACACCACAGAACTGGGAAACAAGACTCAAGGGGTCTAAAACTGGCTGATCATCATCAATTAGTTTAACAACCTATCAGCACTACTAAACAAAGAGGTAGTACTTTTTAATGATGATAATGATGATTCATGACTACTTATGTTTCCTTTCTCGTTTTTCTTTAGTCACAATTTTTTATTAAAAATATTTTCAGGCAGGTTTTTTTTTGTTTTTGTTTTTGTTTTTTTTTAATTTACTTAAGGGCAATTTTTCACAGAAGGAGTCCAACCAATTAATGTGGAGATAATGACAGAATTAGAAAGTCACCGTTTTTGTAACCCTTAACTAAATAATTTATTCCAACAAAAACATTTATCAGTGGAATACACCATCAAATGAAGATGGACAGAGAATTTCACAATGGCAGGATCAGGCTCTTGCCACTTGAACACAATAATCAGTGTTAGCATTACTAACAGACAACTAGACATTATATGCCTCCTAACAGAAGCAACTGTACCACCTTTGAGGTGTCTGAGCCAAAAAAAAAAAAAAAAAAGAACCTAAATCTACTTAAACCTGTAGCATTAAGTTACATGGTTTACAGGAAATACGGGGGAACAAGTTGTATGACAGCACAAACAGCCAAATCCAGAATGTGGGACGTTCCACAGGGCAACTGACGAAGATTTCCGCAACAAAATAATGGCATGAGGAAAAAAAACGAGAAGGAAACTAGATTAATAGAGACCTAAAGGATATATTATCCAAACAGAACATGTAGGCCTTGTTTGGATCGATTCAAACAAACCAAAAGTAAAAAGACATTTATGAGACAATCAAAAACGTCTCTGAAATTTGAAGATGAATTAAAATTTAGATACCAAGGAATTTTCATTAATTTTATAT
Source organism: Trichechus manatus latirostris (assembly GCF_000243295.1). Classification (NCBI taxonomy): domain Eukaryota; kingdom Metazoa; phylum Chordata; class Mammalia; order Sirenia; family Trichechidae; genus Trichechus; species Trichechus manatus. The sequence goes on from NW_004443984.1 coordinate 17,073,982, forward strand.
GGGATGATAATAGCATTTGGGTTATATAATAAAAAATAGTTTTTAGAGATTCATTCTAAATATAAAGGGGCAAGGATGGTATGAGGTCTGGGATTTGCCTTAAAACATTTCACCAAAGAGGAAAAAAAAAACAAAAAAAGATGGATGAAACAAATGTGGCAAAATCTTGGTAACTGCTGAATCTGAGTGATGGGCACGTAGGTTCGTCAAACTATTCTACTTTTGTATATGTTTAAAATTTTTCATAATAAAAAAACTTTTTAAGAAATATTTTCATCAAAAATAACAGTAAGTCAATGGTAACCAAAAGAATTATAAGTCAATATAATATAACAGAATTCATATTCTCTGCTAGATTTAAGGTGAAAAACTCATTCTAGAAGCCACTGCTGACGAGGCGAAAGCTAAGCCTGTGGAGGGAAATTTTGGGGGAAAGTTCCTCACTCAGAGACCCACACCAGGAACTGATATCAAAAGTGACACATCCATTAGCAGCACTCCTGGGTTACTCCAGAGCAGCTGTTGGAGAGAAGACAGACACGTGACCAATTTCTGCCTAAGGCTAGGGTCCACTGTCTTACTAGCCTGCCTGTCCTTGCTTGCTGTTTTATAATTTATATGTAATTTTATAATGTATAGTTTAATGCCCTGTTAAATCAGGAAAAATCAACTTTTGAAGGAAACCAAATGATATGCACACACATACTCACCACACACAAACACACACGCTACAACCATACATATGCAAAAGAAATTCCTATCCTGGTCCATTACATTTCAGAGAGGGCAGGACTAATTCTCTCTCGAAAGGACATGTCAACAGGTCAGAGTATCATATTATTCCATAGGCTGGGCCAAGTATGTCAAAAATGTGACAAGAAATTACATCCTCCTGGGAAAGAGACTCTGACTTTTTAAACAATAATTTCTCGTTTCTGAATGGGAATAGAATTAAGGCTCTGCCTTCTTCCTCTAAACAATTCGCTCCTCTTCCCTACAACATGAAGAAGGTTAACAAGACTAATTCCCCAGTGATATGACACAATAAAAGGATTCCAAGTTTATCTGAACAAACTATCAGCAATAGTAATATGCATTAATGATGTCTCTTTGAATTTATTTCCTTCCAACTATGTATATATAATATATATTATATATAATACACATATGTATATTTTATATATATATGTATATAAAACCCATTGCCGTTGAGTTGATTCCAACTCATAGCAACCCTATAGGAAAGAGTAAAACTGCCCCATAGGGTCTCCAAGGAACAGCTGGTGGGTTCAAACTGCCTATCTTTTGGTTAGCAGCCAATCTCTTAACCACAAGACCATCAGAGCTCATATATATATGTATGTATATATGTGTGTGCATGTGTGTGTGTGTGTATGTATATATATAATCTTATCTTTTCTCATAATATCTCTTACTGGGAGAAGAGATTAGTAACTCTAGATGTAGACTAAGAAAAAAGGAACATAAATTAAATGACTAGCCCAAGGTGACAATCATAACTAAACAAACTTCTATTCTAATGCCCTCTGTGTTAGAAAATGCCTTCGACATGTAATCCCACAGCAGGTGGAATGTGAGTTAAGATAGTGAGCCAAATTTTTCATAGCTAGTATACAAACAAACCCTAAAAAGTAGACAAATGGAGGGAAGCCAAATAAAAGAAAATGATGCTTACAGAAGGAGCTTCCAAATTTGAGTAGCTCAATTGGTATTTCACTAGCCTAACCTTTGCACTAAAAGTTCAATAAATGAAACTACGTGCCATTTGCTAACCAGTGTACATGCTTCACATATAAAGTCGATTTTAAACTTTGCTAGAACGTGTACATATTCACTATTTACTGGCAGGGTTCAAAATCTTTTTGTGATACAGAAGTTTCCGACCTAATGGAATTAATCATAATGAGGCCAGGCATTTTGTTTTAATACAGTCATTTTAAAAAATGCCTTCAACTTCCCCGACATGAAAATCAACAAGGTTTATACCTGAACTGGATTGACAAATTTTCCTTCAATCTTCATGATACTAGAAGTTCCCAGGTCATCTGGACTAAGGGAGAAAGTCAATTCAGATTCTCTCTCTATAGGGATCTTCTCCAGTTTAAACTGAATGGTGGTGTTGTTCAGGATGTGAAAAGCTGGCATAAGAGACAGGAATGACAGACTGTAAATATGACTTGCTTCGGTATTGCTGATTAAGTGTAGAGAACATAAACAGAGCCCACGAATTACTCTCAGACTGGGAGGGCAGGTGATTCTGGCACCTGGGTTCTATGACTGAGTACAAACTTGATGTCTGTCCCAAAACCAAAATTCACAGCAAGCAGAGCCACAAGATAAATTCACACAAAAAAAACCCAATATTTTCATGACACGTTCATCTGGTGGCTTCAAAATGTGATGTGGTGAATATTAATCCAGGCCAGGGTCTACATTAAGCTCCTCTTAGCCTTTCAAGCTGCCATTTTCCAATTCAAATTGCTCATCCTTTTCTAGCTTCCAGATATAAGATGTTCCCCTTTTATTGGGCCTAAATCAAAATCAAGGAAAATATAAGGTTTCATGTGAACAACTTTTATCCCAAGCAGAGAAAGCAATCCTTTGGTAAGTATGTAAACAAATCAGAGTGAATTAACATCTGCGAACCATAGGATAAGTTCTCAAAGACATTAATTTCTTCACCAATAAAGGAAGTCATGCTCTAAGGCTTCCCTGATTTCTGTAGATTCTGAGAAGTAACAGGCTGAACTGTTTGGTTTTAGCTATTCAGATCCAGGATACAAACACAAGAACCTTGGATTAACCCATTAAGAAACAAGATGGTAGAATATCAACAGGAAAATGTAACATCCACAGACTAAATTTCATATTCTATTTACACTGATCTCTCCAGCTGCCTTGGGCTACAATATTTAACTAGGAAAAGTCTACAACTCAGGAACAAAAAGACAGATATATCTGACCATATACAGTACTCTAACAGAATCCATTCATTGAAGCATCTCTCAAGATGAGTGCTTACCAGATTTCAAAAAAAAAGTCTTATTTTGCCAAATATGGCATTAAATGGAACAAGCTGAAAACATACCAACCTACTCTATATGAAGCATTTTACTAAAAATTTCTCTTTTGATTTCTTAAATATTAACTGGGGATAATTTTAAAAGATTAAGTTTTTTGTTGGTGTTGGTGCTTTACGCCAAGTACTACATGAGCTGGGATTTGAATCTTAAAACAAAATGAAACAAAAGATTCATGCTCCTCACCTTGACCTCTATGCAAAGATTCAAAGAAATCATGTCGGGTAAAAGGAGTTTCCTCCTGACTACTGACACTAGCAGACCCAGAAGGAGGGCAAACTGTCCGGCTTCCTTCAGACCCAGGACCCTCTCTGCCTGCCAACTGGGTGCAATTCAAAGAATATAGTTTAATATCTTTGATTTCCACTTGCAGACGGTCACTTCTGGATTCATCATCTCCTGTCACAAAATTCTGGATGAATATCTGTCCCAAGTGTCCGACCAACAACTCGGGACTCCCAGGCTTCCGAGGGATAGAAACAACCGGCGATTCAATGTTTATGTTCAAGATTAGCTTTACAGTGTCGGAATGAGATGCAGCTAGGCCAAACCCGTATATTTCATTTTCTTCTAAGATAAAAGGTTCCCGAGTCTTCCTTGGAGTCTCAAAGAGCGATACCATCTCGCTGTACTCAGCAGTTTTGGTAGCTAGTACTGTGGTGACTTTGGTGGCTGCACTTTTCAGCATACTTTGAAAATTTTCCTCCAGCTCATCCATGGATAATGTTAGCTCCTTCAAAAATTTAGCAGAGTGGTTATAATGCAAAGAAGCCATCTTGAGGTTGAGAAAACACTCCTGTTTAGATTTCTCAACAAACGTAAAACTCAAAGCTTCAGTGAGGGCTACATCTTCCATTTTGACAAATACAGATTCAAAGTAGCCAATGTCACTGATGATACTTTCATAGCCTATGGAATTCCCAATGCTGACAACATATTGGTTTTTAACATTCTCTTGTGTCAAATCCATAAGCTGCAAACAGCCAAGAGAACCATTCACATCAAATGCGCTACCCATTGAGACGTTAACTTTGGTGTCACCTATACTTGCGGTTGCAATTTTTCTGCCATATTTCTCCCCATTTGCCATTTCCACTGTCCGAAGGAGCAGTAAGTTAAGCCTATGGATTTCCACTGCAACCTCAGTGTTTTGTTCATATGTAGATTGGTAAGTTCCTTGTTCTCTAAAGCTTCTTTCAAAATCAGTCATTAAAGGTTGAGGACTCAAATCATCTTTTTCCTTGGGGAAAGATTTTTGAAGAAAACCAATCAGTTCTACCATTGTCTCTGGATTCAGAATAATATCCAAATTATTCACCTGTAATGATATCACCTGAAGAGTGCTGTCCAAATTCATTGATGGACACTCTGAACTCACAAACTGATATTCCAATTTAATGAGGGATTCTTGCTCTTTGGTGAGAATTTTGTCAAGTGAAACACTAGCAGCTGATCGATCATTCAGTGTAGCTGCATCGGTTAAGTGGGCCACATTGGGTCCAGAGACAGGAGACTGGGCCCTGCTATCCCGGAGGCTTCCTGTTGGAATATCAAAACTCAAGTTTTTGTGTGAAGCCATCAAAAGGTCAAAATCAGCACCATATGTCTGCATGGTGTCCACCAGGAGTAGACTATGAACAGTTAGGGAGACTTCAGCATCATAAGGCCTCTTCACAAAGTGAGCATTGGTACCAAATACCTTGAGCACAGAAATGTACCGGCCATTGCTCTCAACACCAAGCTGCATACAGTTAACTTTAAATTCAGCAAGGAGGAGCTGTGACTCCACCAGGACCTCCCGGGTATGCTGCTCCAACATCACAATGCTCTGGGTTAAATTCATTACCGAGTCTTGCAAGCTTCCACGCTGTCCCTCTTGGGGAAAAATGTTCTCTTTAATCTGAGTGTCAGAAGTCTTTGTTTCTGAGGAGGTCAAAAGAGCAAAGCAATTCTTTAGGGCAGATATTTTATCTTCATTGATGTGGATTTTTAAGTCTGGTAAGTTGCCTGAGAGCACTGCTCCTGGGTATTTAGGATCTGAAGTATAAATCAATCGGCGTTCTAACTGTAGATGAACATTGAATTTCTCTACCACGTGGGTTGGCCCCACATCAATATCCTGGACATGCTTCCAGTTGTCTTTCACTCGTCCAACCATGATCTGGAGGTCCATAAATGACAGGGAGTACCTCTCATACATCTTTGTGCTCATTAAATGTGCTTGAAGCTGTTCTTCACTGAATTCAATTCCCGAAAATGGAGGTGTCTTCTCTCCATTACTGCTGCTTGTCTCGGGAGGTGGGGTATTAGGAGGTGTGGCAAGAGGGGTCTTGTATTCATCATCACTAAATTGATTCTCTTCAGATGCTGACCCATCCCCGCTTTTCCTCTTGGAGTCATCTGTGGATAAAAAAGAGAAGATTCAAAGTATATACATGCTCTTTCCTTTAATGTAATACTTCAGAAAAGTAGAATATCAACCAGTCCCATCTAAAAAAACTAGATGATAACTCTAAGTATAATATTCTGTATTTACCAATTATTCAGTGTGATTTTATCTATTAATTTGGAAATCAAAACATAAAAAGTGAAAATATATGAACATGAAAAAAGCTGGTGACCCACTGACATATGAACACATCAAGGTGCGGAAACCACCTGCCTGCTGCCCAAATCTGCTCTGCCACCATCGGAACTGCACTGCCACACGCCCAACCCTTCCTCCATTACTGTCTGTAATTACCTATTTGTTCATTGTTTCCCCTATTTGTCTATGTGTCCATTTTGTTTCCCACAATAGAATGTTCCAAGAGAACAGAAGTCTCATCTGTCTTACTCAACACAGTATCTCTACTGTGGAAATCAGTGCTTAGCAAGCAGTAACTGCTCAATATGTCACTTTTCTAGGCCCAGAGTCAAGGCCTACAGTCAAGTAGTGCTGACACAACTACAAAAGCACATCACTAATTTCTGTCACGTTTATATTTTATAAATCGAAGCAGGTGCTTTCTGTAGTTGTGTGATCCTTTTATTTGGATCAAATTCCTTATTAACATCCCCCTTAGCACCAAACTTTTCCATTTCTGCTCAAGTCCTCTACCCCCTTCTTCCCTTTCAGGTCTTCTCAGTGAAGTAAGATAAGGTTTGGATTATTTGATAAACTTCCTCAACTTTTTTTACCCCAGGAATCCTCTTTCTTCCCTCGCATCTCAAGGTAAACAATGCATACTTTTGGGATCTATTAACAGTAATTAAATTATCTTCCAGGAATCTCTCTTTCTGTTTGCCCCTACGTAGCAAATAGATTAAATCTCTACTCCTCAAATTAAGTACTGGGGAATAATGATTATTAAAATACAGAATTTTTCATAGAAAAACAAATAAAAACCGCAATGAGCTATCACTTCACACTACTAAGATGGCTATAATAAAAAAGACGAACCAACCAACCAACCCACCGCCATCGAGTTGATTCCAACTCATAGCAACCCTATAGGACAGAGTAGAATTGCCCCATAGAGTTTCCAAGGAGCGCCTGATGGGTTCAAACTGCTGACCTTTTGGTTAGCAGATGTAGCTCTTAACCACTATGCCACCAGGGTTTCCAATAAAAAAGACAGACAATATTAAGTGTTGGTGAAGACACGGAGAAACTGAAACACTCATATACTGCTGATGGGACTGTAGAGATTGTAAAATGGTGCATCTGTTTTGGGATGTTTCTCAAAACTTTAAACATAAGGTTACTATATGACCCAATAATTCCACTCTTACTAGATATATGCCCAAGATAACTGAAAACATATGTCTACATAAAAACCTGGACATGAATGTTCATAGCAGCATTATTCATAATAGTCAAAAGGTAAAAACTACCCAAATGTCCATCAACTGATGAATGGATACATAAAATGTGGTGTATGTATACGATGTAATATTACTCAGCCATAAAAAGGAATGAAGTACTGATACATGCTACAAATGGACCTTAAAAACATTATGCTAAGTGAAACAAGTCAATCACAACAGACCATATATTATATGATTCCATCCATATGAAAAGTCCAGAAGAAACAATCCATAGAGAGGGAAAATAGACTACTGGTTGCCAGGGGCTGGGAGTGAGGAAGGGGACTGACTGTCAATAGAACAGGATTTCTTTTTGGGGTGAAGAAAAATGTCTAGAATTATATATTGGTGATAGATATCATAAATTATATCAAAACAACTGCATTGTATACTTTAGAAGGGTAAACTTTATGGTATGTGAATTATACCTCAATAAAGCTATTATTAAAGAAGTAATAAATGAACTCTGGTGTTAAAAACATTCTATGAACCCTTTTTTAAGCTTCACTCAGTTAAGCATAGATAGACAGATGTATCTACCAACACGTTTTCATTACTTCACATTCACACTATACCTTGGGTATTTGTCAATAACATTCTTCCTAGATCCACAACAACTAACACAGGATTCTTGAATTTGAAATCATCAGGAAATATCACCTGAGGGGCAGAAATATCTAGTCGCACACTCCACCGTTTACTTTCTTCCTGTAAAAGATAAGAATAAACTACAATTAAATAACATTTAACTGCAACTGCAGAAATTAAACAGCTTTATCGGTGGGGTTCAAGCTTTCCTGAAAGCCACAGCTAGGGCTACAGAATGATTTAACAGTCTATGGTATCAGAGCAGGAAGTTTAAAATGAAAGTAGATTCAAAAGCTTGAGGATTAAAGGCATTACCACAGGCAGATGTCTGAAGTGCGGAGAAAAAATTATCAAATTACTAATTTGAGAGGTTGTTTGCACTTTGACTGTGATGATCCATGGTTTAAGAAAGAGCTTGTTTCAAACTTACGAAGTTTAATACGTTAATGTATTACAGAAATTATGGAATTCAAGTAAGTTTTATAAACCGAAATATGTTTATTTATGGATATTTGTAACCATAAATTTTCATGCCAAAATACCTTAGTGAAAAATATAAACCTTGACTTTTGAAATACAACACACCAATTCATGACTTTGTTCATTGTTCTTCTCTGTAACTAAAACTGCCTAAATTGTATATATGTAGTGAAAGCTGATTTATCTAATGTTATCAAAAAGAAACCTCTTTTGTCTAAGATAACAAGAGGATACTATCAATTGTTGTAATTTGTGTTGAAACACACAGAAACACCCCAAAATAAAAAACAGGACCAATTCTCCATCCCATGTTATGTACTCCTAAGTATTTTATTTTGAAAATTTCTGCCATCTCTTTTACAACTGGCTTCAAACTCGTTGCCATCGAGTCGATTCTGACCCATAGTGACCCTACAGGACAGAGAAGAACTGCCCCATAGTGTTTCCAAGGCTGTAATCTTTACCGAAGCAGACTGCCACAACTTTCTCCCACGGACTGGCTGATGGGCACTGCCCAAAAGAAGCCACACTATTTCTAACTGCTCCATCTACTGCTACATCTTAGCAGTGCAGCTCTGTGCCACATTGTTAGAAACTGTTTTAGATGTTTTTTGGCTCTCTCCGTCTGCGGCAACCTCACTTCAGCTAATCACCTAGCAACACAAAGTGATCACTGACCCTGGAACACAAACTGTGGCATCGTTCCAGTTGTTCTTCTTCTGATAACAGTAAGTAAAAATGGAAAGCTCTTAAGTGAAACATTTACAAAATATCAGATCTAGAAAACGGAACAAGACAAGTCTTGAAACTGTTCTAAGATTGGTGATCTAGTCATTCATTTTTATTAATTAAACCTTGACTGTAAAAGCCATGAGATTTTATTTTTGTTAGCTGATACGAATATCATATTTCCAGTTGACTTGATCAGGATAATTGATGCAAGCATGCCTACCTGCAGTAGGTAAAGCACTTGACAGAGAGAATGCCTATCCCTGCCCCACCCCCTAAAATGAGTTCGTATGCCCACTTACAATGAAATCACCCACTAGCAAACGATCAAGAGTTTGTCGGATTTCTGCCTTGGTCTGCATTTTCAGTTTGTTGTATTGTCTTCGGGCAGCTTCAGCCACTCTCAACTCAAGTTCCGACTGATAACCAAAACCTGCAAGAGTGGAAATATATGGGAGAGTCAGAATTTCAAACGGCTGGGTGGAAGAAAACACTGCAACATCTACTCTCACCAAGAATTTCCGTCAAACCTAAAAAACAACCTGTAACAATAAAAGCTCCTTACTCAACATGACCCGGCATTACATAGGGTGACAGGAATGAGGCAAAGATGGATGGGGGACAGCCATAGAGGAAAGGAGGTATGTGAGTGAAGGGTACCTACGTTAGAAGAATCTCTTGAATCATTTTCTGAAAGATTCCAATCTATTATATTTCAAATTCCTTAAAAAGTCAGGACACTGCATTGGCAGTAAAAATGGAATTTGGAAGGAAATGCCTTCTGATATTCTATCAGAGACAGAACAATGAAGCCAAGACATTTATGGCTACTATTTACATGAAAAGATTAAAAAACTGGACCAGGAGGTAAAATGGCTTCATTGTTAAAAGAGGAAGGGAGAAGGATACATTCAGGAAAGTAATATTGTTCTAATAATTTCCCTGTCGATTAAAATGTTTTTGTTGCACCCACTGTCTCCAATCTTCCTTGGGAGGCATAAATGATGATATTCAACCTTGCAGTATTAATGCTGCACTGAACATGTAAAACAGAGCATTGAGAAGGAAACTCAAACATTCCTCCTAAGGCCACTAGGTAGCCAAAGAAACCACCATCCTAATGGAATTGGGGAATACCTGGGTGGTGCAAAGTTTAATGCACTCAGCTGCTAACGGAAAGGCTGGAAGTTTGAGTCTGCCCAGAGGCACCTACTTCTGAAAAATCAGCCACTGAAAACCTTATGGAGCATAGTTCTAGACTCTGACACACATGGGGTCACCACGAGTCGGAATCGACTCAACAGCAACTGGTTTAATGGAATGGGAAATATTTTAGAACGCTTGCTAAAGGGAGGCAAAGAAAGAGAAAATGTTTTTAAGGATATTGATTTCTCTTGGAGAAATGGCTGTTAAAGGACAGCCACCTTGATGTAATAACTAAGGAAAATCCTTACCCACATACTCTGCAGGCCTTTTCTACCACTACCAGGTCATTCTAACATATAATAACCCTTGTCCAGAGCACAAGAAATGACAAGAAAGAATTTTTAAAAAAGGTAATGTAAGAGTAAACAAACAAAAATGTTAACCTGAGGTATGAACCTTTCCCTTGTAGAAAAAGTCAGCTACTTTTTTAATAGCCTGGGGGTTATAGATGATGTTCAAGGGCCTCGTGCTGACATTCAGCCGCCTCTCAAAATGGCTGTGCACTGGATTCCTCTCATATAGCATCTCAAACACTGGGTCATTCTGATCAGCAGCTAAAGGAGAGAAACGGAGAAAGAAAACAACACAACAAAAACAATTACCTTATTCTTAACAGACCTGTGAAGAATTCTGGAAAAAAGGCATTTTCTAAATTAATTTCCAATTAGTTCCCAATTACGCACATTTTATATAATAGAGAGCCTAATAAAGGTTGATTCTTTAATTTTCAATAGGAATCCTAAAAACTGAAGTGGTATAATTGCTCCCACGATGGAAACCAAGGATCCAGAGGCCCTGCAAGGTTTATCACTGGCTCCAGTCACACCCAGGGTAACAGTCCAACTGAGAGAGCACCAGACTGTCTCTGGGTCAAACATGGACTCCAACAGCAGAACCACCAGGCACAGAACGGGACACACTCCCTCTTGTACAGTGAAACTTGTGAGAGCCGGAACTCGACAGGACTGCCTTGTTTTTTTTTCGGGGTCACGCAAGTTTACCACCTTTGACGGGGTGCAGTCTTACCACTTTTCTATTGCTCATTTTAATAGAAAATATTTGCATTTTTCTTCTCTGACAGGTCTCTGTCTTACACAGGTTCCAGCTTTCACAGGTTTCACTGTACTACTTCTCAAAGTTTGTAGTAATAATATTTTTAAGGATTAGTTTTTAAGAACATATGACAGATTATGAAGAAGCCCTGGTGGCGCAACAGTTAAGTGCTTGGCTGCTAACTGAACGTTGGCAGTTCAAACCCACCGAGCAGCTCCTCAGGAGAAAGACCTGGAGATCTGCTCCCGTAAAGGTCACAGCTTAGAAAACCCTACGGGACAGTTCTACTCTGTCACATGGAGTTACTATGAGTCAAAATCAACTCGATGGCACCTAACGACAACAACATGACAAATTACCAGGGTAATGATCACTTCTGTCTGAAGATGTTGTTTGGAGACCAAAAGACTGTGAGACTCTGCCAACTTCTTTTTGCTGTTGAATACACACAAAATGCATAAATATCAAAGTGAGGGAGGATCATTTACGATACACACTCACATTTTACCCTGTCACCATCATTGTTGCTCAGCACCATCCAATCAAAACACAGTTCAAATCAGATTACAGAGTACTTGCAGACTGATCACTCTACTTTTGCTTTTTTCCCAATCTAGTAAAACCATAGCTTTTTCTTTGTATTGACAGTAAGCTACTTTGCACTCAGCACATTTAATGACTGATTGCTAAATGAATATTACACACATATAGCTTTTCAAACTTTAACTCTGGCCTCCTACCCTCTCCACAGCCACCTCTCCACCAAAACAAAATTATGGACAAAGTAAATGGCTAAATATTCAACTATTATGACCATATCTTCGCCAACTTAATAAAATAAAAGATCCTAATTATTAATAAATTATACTATATATTAAACGATTACATGTATACAGAAAACTTGAGATGGTTCTGTTCTGGACCTCTGGAAAGAAGGGACTTCCTATCAGTGACTAAGATCAAAATGCATGAAAATGGCTGTTAGCTACAGAGGGAATTCAAACACTGACCCTAAAACACAGAAAATAGTAGTGTTTTTGGCATTTTCTTCCAAATTGACTTAAGCACCTAAATCAAAGAAAAATATTAAATAGTGGCTACAACACAGGAAGAGATGAAGGCAAAGCCACAACCTGACCAACATTCGCCTTCTAACAAATGCAAAAACGTTATCTAATGCCAGTTTGTTTTTAATCAGCCTATCTGTCTCAATATGATCAAATGTCAGAATGAATCATGTTAGTATTATTTATTGTTTGCATGAAACAGACACAATTCACCAACATTCTCAACGTATGAGCCGTCCACTGTTGTACATACTGGATTAGGGAAGACGAGAAGAGGAAACGTAGTCCCTTCGGTAGCCAAGTCTCGAAGAAATAGTCCACCCAATCGGACTAAAAGCAAGGAGGAATTTCTTCGAGGAAGAGATTCTGCTAAAAGTTTCACATCTGCAAAAGATAAACTTAAGAGTTGATGCTATGCCATGAGCGTCTACAGTATTTTAAAAGTATTAGACATAATATATTACAGAGGGCTTAGATATCAAGGAGCCCTAGCGGCGAAGTGGTTAAGAGCTCAGGCTACTAACCAAAAGGTCGGCAGTTTGAATCCACCAGCTCCTCCCTGGAAACCCTATGAGGCAGTTCTACTCTGTCCTATAGGGTCAGTATGAGTTGGAATCAACTCGACAGCACACAACATTAGATAACATGAACCACTTTTCCTTGAAATCAGAATCAGAAAAAACAACCTTCTATCTAATATACAAGAAATATTAGAAGTTTCCCAAACAGAATGGATTTTAAGCAGAGCAGTTTACAGTTAAGCTCAAGCAATCTGCTAATTCACACAAAGTTTTGATGATAGCTCAGTCTCCAAAGATTATAAAATAAAACAAACTGTCATTTTTCTTTCTTTTTTTTGGGTTTGTTATTTACCCTCTTAAACTACTGGAACACCTCAGAAAAGTGGCTACTTTATGGGCTGAAATAAAAATATTTGTAAGATGTCAAAATCAGCATTTGGGGATTTGTTTATACACTTTTAAATCAAAGGCACAAAAAGAGTCCAGTCCATTGGCTCCTAGAGAGATAAGAGCAGCAGGCAGTTTCGGGGCAGTACCTGAGAACTCGAGCTGCATGAAAGCACTTTCGCTCACTTGAGGCGTTCCTTGCTCCTTGTGCAGCAGAGTCACTGTACCACGCTGTAACTGCACATTCAGTTTGGCAAAGACATGATCTCGCTTTGTGAAAGTGTTCAGACAAGAGGCATCTGCAGTGGGATCAAAAAACTCATCGGTGCCTAAGTGGAGAGGGAGAAAAGATCTAAGAAAAATATGGGAGAAAAAAAGTAAAGCAAACCAGGCACACTGATGACAGTTATGATGACATTAGTTAGCTGTCCACTTTCTTAGGGAAGAACTCCAAAGTCCTGGGTGACATGTTATTCACTAATGTAAAATAGCCTCGACTGTTTTAGAAGGCCTCTTATCAATTTATTATCAAACCAGAGAGGATGTTAAAATTCATGACAAAGTCCAGTATAAAGCTGCACTGCCCAATACAATGAAATGTTCTGTCTGCACTGCCCAGTACAGTGGCCACTAGCCATATGTGGCTACTGAGCACTTGGAATGTGGCTAGTGCAACTGAGGAAAAAAACTTTTAATCTAATTTAAATTTAAATAGCCACTTGAGGCTATGGGTACCATACCGGACAGTGTCGGTCTACAGAGTAAATCTGGACTGATATCCAAGCTTCAGAGTTTAAAATTTTTTGAACTTGCTCAAATTGTTTCCTTACAATAGCTGCCACTCAGATCCATGTGAAACTGTACTAATATTGATATTTAGTAATAGGACTGCAAACAAATCTCTCTTAAAACATTTCCTTTCTTGGCTTCTTGAACCCTATGAGCACAAGGCAAACCGTTTTCCAAATGTCTTATTTTTATTTGAAAAAATACCATAGGCCTTTGTACAAATAACAGACCAAATTCTATGAACTAAGTGTCTCCCTTCTCTACAGTCAAGGGGAAAGTTAAGGCCAGCCCCACCTTACCCAGGATCTCTTCAGGAGTCCACTGTTCATGCTGCTCTGCTGACAGGCCCTCCACTGGTTTTCCTTCAGGGGTTTGCTGCCCATACCAGCCACCCCACCCAGGAAACCAGGACTGAAGATACTGCAGCATCCCACTGCCGCCACTGGTCTCTGGGTCTCCAGGAGAGTCTCCTGGAGAATCAAATTGAGGCTCTCGTAGACTCTGTGTCAATCACAAACGAGCAAATATGAGAACTCAAAGACGAAAAAGAAGCAGTGCTATGCCAATGACTGCTGCCTGTCCCACACAGAAGCATACGCACAGGAAAGCTGGAGCACTCAGAATGTACTGACCAAATCTTCCTAGAGAAGATTTCTTACCTCTGCCAGTTCTTGTTGTTTATGAAATCGTTCATGAACCAGTTCACGCAAAATCTTCAGTTCCTCAAAGGTCTGTTCCTCTTCAATCCGACACATTTCCTCCTGTTTGGATGGGATAAAAAAACAAACAGGTATTGTAGCCCCAGAGAAACTAGACATCCACAAACCACCACAAGCACAGCAAAGGAATCTATCTAGTCCTCACATTTCCAATGAAGGCTTAATAAACAATTAAAATAAAGAGTTCCAAACCTGATTGCTATGTTTCGGGTTTAAACAGCTTTTCCATAGAATCCAATAGATTTTACTTGGTCTAAAAAGCCTCACTAACAAGTTTCATGGTATCTGGGACTAATGGTATGTAGAGAGAGAGCAAAGGACAGTACTTAGTTATAAATGGGTAACTGAAACGTATGCACTGCTGAAAATTTTGTATAGCACTGACATAGTTTACCCAGTACTTTCACATGCATTACCTCAGCTGATCAAATAGATTCGCTAGGTATTATTCTTTCTTCCTTCCAATGGAGAAACTGAGGCCCACATTTACACAGTAGGTGTGTAGGCCTCAAAACCCTTTATGTTTCATATACGACATTAGCAAAGACATGGTCATTGTAATTTGTTTCATGCTAGTTAGGAAGGAACCATGGTAGCCAGCTACATGCAAAGACAAAAGAGAAAGTAGAATTCGCTATCCCAGACTGTTTCTTATACTCTTAACATTAAGGAAAAGGAGATTATCATGTGTTTGCTTGATGACTATAATTTAGATTTTTCTTCCCCTCCATATCCAGCCTGTGCCTTTAAGAAAACCATCCAAAACAAAATGATTCTTTTAATAAGGAGACCTGGTGGCGCAATGGTTAAGTGCTGCAGTGCTGCTAAACAAAAGGCAGGCAGTTCAAACCCAGCGGTCCGTGGGAGAAAGATGTGGCAGTCTGCTCCTATAAAGATTATAGCTTTGGAAACCCTATGGGGCAGTTCTACCCTTTCCTAGAGAGTCGCTATGAGTCAGAACCGACTCAACGACCACAGGGTATACATCACACTGATGATAAAAGCGTTAGTGCATGCTTCAGGTTAAGAGGGGGTGAGAGGGGAGAACACCTAGAGCACAGGGGTCCTAAAGGCAAAGAAACATTTCTTTTTGCCTAGAAGGGTTTGGTGTTGTTTTCTATAGTCCTAAATACTAAAGAAATAGCTAATTAAAAGATAATACTTGTGCCAAAATTTTGAAGAGTCTAAATTGCTTTTGCAAAAATTAATGCTCACAAAACCAAATCAAATCAAGGAGCACAGCAATTCCCACCACCTTCCATAGGCGATAACAGACTAGAGGAGTGGTGGAGTCCCAGCCAGGCCCCCAGAAGTGTAGTTCTAAGAGTCTCTGGCCCTACAATTCACTAAAGCATGAGCTTGCCCTCATCATCCCCTTTGCCTAACCTATACCTCCAAAGGAATCCAAGGTCAATCAAGGCAATTGGGACAGTGAAAACAGACCAAAGTCTACACAGATTAGTTATAGAATGTGGTTGAAAAGAAATATGACTAAGATCAGGCTTTGAAAAGACACAGGTGAGTATATGAAAAAGTTACTCTAGGGCCCTGCACAGAGAGCTGGGAGAGGGAGAGCGTGCGCACGAAGGCAGAGCAGGACCATGTCTATCTTTTCTTCCTTCCACCTCATGGCCAGGCTCTCCTCAGGCAGCAGAGTGTGGAGGACACTTCCGGCCACAGTGAGGCTGGTGGCCTTCCAAGAGAAGCTCTGACCCTGGTGAGACCAATTCCATCCTGCGAAACTATGATCCTAGCAAGGGACCTTATTTTTTTCACAGATTCCATGTTTTTGAGCCTTTGAGAGAACATCTTTATCCTCTGACAAAGACCAGAAACGCAAGACAACAGTCCTGCTTAAAGTCACCATCTCCAACTTGAAGCCATGCACACTCTGAAACTGGTTAGACATTTCTAGTCCACTCACCTTGTCATCTGCAGACAGCAAGACTCCTTTTAACTTGTTGAAATATTTGTCAGTGTAAGATACAGCATCACGGGCACGGTGCAACAAAAAGTCCCAGGTACAACATTTCCTCTGCTCTCTAATCTCATACAAGTTAGCATTCAAAGCAAAATACCACCATTCTCGGCAGCTGAAATATTTCATAACAAAGGAATTACTTCTTACAATAAAAACAACTAAAAGGCTATCAATCCAGGAGAATTCACATAACACCCACTTCCCTTCTGGGACACCTCTTCTCTTGTCAGCCATCAGATTATACCTCAGGATCCAAGTTCATTTCAATACTAGGCTAAACTCAATATGTAAGGAAAGTAAATCTGCTGCCAAACAACATCGGATAATAGATCCCACATTTATGTATCAGTAATTATACAGTGTGCAATTGGTTTGAATTACCCAAAATATCAGTCCCTTCCACTGGTACAGAAAATTGAGTGGTAATTATAAGGTAAGTACCATCTTAAGATAACTACCAAGGATTTGACTACTGAAGATTTTAAATGGAATACAAAGAAAGGAAATGGAAATAGATCTAAAAAAATTTTAATGTATCAATGGTCAAGTTTATTATTACAACATGAATTTCTATTTTTGCTATGGAAGTTAGAAAGCTTACTATATAAATAACTGACCAAAATAACCTAGGACAAAAGACACAGGGAAGTAGGTTCAAAGAATATTGCAAAGTATTTATTACCACAAGCAGATCCCACCAGAGCAACACCAGTCTACTTGCTAAGGAGGCTGAGAAGACCTGCTTAATTCCACTACACTCAATCTAAGACTAAATCTGCAACATCAAATAAATACACAATAAGAACATCAACAATGGCAAACAACAGGAATGGCATTTTAAGGGCCATAAAACTCAACTGTAGCTTTATCTCCAATCATGCGTAAAGGACAGTGAGATCTACTTCTGATCTTTGTACAAAAAAAGGAGCATGCTATAAAATGTATTTCACATACACATTTAATTTAAAGGTGCTTACTTCTCAGATACTGCCACTTTTGGTTTCCATTTTCGGAACTTCACCTGTCGCTCCTTTCGTTCCAGCTCCTTGAGGAATTCCATGATTTGCCGATACTGCAGCTTTTTATTAGAGGTTAATAGAGTCTAAGTTAGAACTGATTGGTTTCTTTTACTCAGTTAAGACTTATCTATCTAATACGAACAACTAACATTTGTCAGTTCACTGACTTAAAACCCAGTGCAAACTGAAAGAGTAAAACATTAGCATCAAATGGCCTTTCTCTCTGAACACGGACAGTTAAGTATTTAGTACCTATAGTTACTGTATCTCTTGTACTCTGTTCAGCAGTTAAAAAACATCAAATCAGAACCAACCTGAGATCAACCCAACTTAACTATATAACAGACAGCAGTCTTTGCACCTAACATTTCGGGCTACAGGAAATGGTTTCACGTGTACTTTCTTTCCCACTAAGAATACTGTTAGATATTAATGCCTTCTATCAATTCTTTTCATCCACCCCTAGTTACCAGCCTGACAATGAGAGTGTAAGCCCCTGGGAAGAAAGAGTGTACCTGAGAAAGTTTCAAGGGAATGGTCTCCAGCTGAATATCACATTCAATTCGGGGAGAGTGTCGAGACCTCAGAGGCTCTTTGGAGCAGTTTCTCTTCAAAAGGGCGGACGCACACACAGGCTCCAAGATGTAGTGATGATTGCGGCTCTCCATACTCCTGCCCATTGCCTCCTGCATGTCACAAGAAAACCCACTCTGTTCAAACCATCTTTCTTTTGGGTAATTATTTGTTTATGATGGGGGGTTTATTACAAAAATGGTCAAGTTCAGCTATAGGGTGCAATTACAGCAAATGTTTACAGGATCAAGTTACATGCTGGTATACAATCTCATCTGTAGTATATTACATCAGAATCCAAAAGCCGTATAAAACTGTGGAATCTAAAGCTCTCTAGTTGTTTTTTTTTAATGGATTTATACTTCTTAATAGGTTATACATTCACATGGTTCAAAATTCAAAAGGCAAAAACAACGAAGTATCTCCTTCCTAGTCCCATCTCCCAGCCACCCAATTACCCATGATACCAGCTTCTTATGCATCTCTCCAGAGCTATTCTGTGCATACTCAGACAAATTCATAATTTTCTGGTTATTTTAACCATTTTTACACAAATGGTATATATGTTGTTTTGCCTTAGTGTTTTAAACTGAATAATATATCTTAAAGACTATTAT
Source organism: Trichechus manatus latirostris (assembly GCF_000243295.1). Classification (NCBI taxonomy): domain Eukaryota; kingdom Metazoa; phylum Chordata; class Mammalia; order Sirenia; family Trichechidae; genus Trichechus; species Trichechus manatus. The sequence goes on from NW_004443984.1 coordinate 17,092,661, forward strand.
ATATCCATCATAAAGGTCTTTGTCATTATTTTTTATAGCTGCATGCTGTTCTGCTGCACGGATATACAGTATTTATTTAATGAAATGAGAAAAAAACCCATTCTGTACACTAGCATGCAAGGCAAAATAACCTTGAGTGGGGAGTGGGAAGGAGGAAATGAGTCATTTTTCCCCATCTCACTTAAACTACCTATAATTTCTTCATAAAAATTTCTCTAGATTAGAGAAATCAGAGCCGTCACACAAACAGACATATGCACACCCATGTTCACTGCAGCATTGTTCATAGTAGCTAAAAGATGGAAATACCCTAGATGCCCATCAACAGATGAACGGATAAATAAACTATGGTACATACACACAATGGAGTACTAGGTAATGATAAAGAACACTGACGAATCTGTGAAGCATCTCATAACATGGATGAATCTGGAGGGCATTATGCTGAGTAAGTCAATCACAAAAGGACAAATATTGTATGAGACCACTACTGTAAAAACTCATGAAAAGATTTACACACAAAAAGAAACAATCTTTGATGGTTATGAGGGAGGAGAGGGGTAGGGAGGAACATTAAATAGACAACAGATAAGTGGTAACTTTGGTGAAGGTTAAGACAGTACACAATACTGGGGAAGCCAGCACAACTTGTACAAGGAAACGTCATGGAAGCTCCACAGGCACATCCATACTCCCTGACGGACCAAACTGCTAGGTGGAGGGATGCAGGGACCATGGTCTCAGGGAACATCTAGCTCAATTGGCATAACATAGTTTATAAAGAAAATGTTCTACATTCTACCTTGGAGAGTAGCATCTGGGGTCTTACAAGCCTGTGAGTAGCCATCTAAGATACTCCAATGGTCTCACCCCTTTGAGAGCAAGGGAGAATGAAGAAAACAAGATAGAAGGAAAAGATGAGTCCAAAGGACTAATGGACCGCAACTACCAAGGCCTCCACCAGACTGAGTCCAGTACAACTAGATGGTGCCCGGCTACCACCACTGACTGCTCTGACAGGAATCACAAACAGAGGGACCCGAACAGAGCTGGAGAAAAATGTAGAACAAAATTCTAACTCACAAAAAAAGACCAGACTTACCGGCCTGACAGAGACAGGAGAAACCCCAAGAGAATGTTCCTGGACACCCTTTTAGCTCAGTAATGAAGTAACTCCCAAGGTTCACCTTCAGCCAAAGATTAGACAGGCCCATAAAACAAAACGAGACTAATGGGGCACAACAGTCCAGGGACAAGGACTAGAAGGCAGGAGGGGACAGGAAAGCTGGTAATAGAGAACCCAAGGTGGAGAAGGGAGAGTGTTGATATGCTGTGGGGTCGTTAACCAATGTCATAAAACAATATGTGCACTGTTTAATGAGAAACTATTCATTCTGTAAATCTTCATCTAAAGTACAATAAAAACTTTTTTTTTAATTTCTCTAGATTAAAATTATTTCTTGCTCTTTACAAATAATAATATGCTATATCTAATGCCATATAATGACTTTCTAAGTATTTCTTAAAGAAATACCACAAGTCTAATTAATGCTACTGAAGGTGAAGTTTGAACATAGCATAATAAGAAAGTTCTTTAAAAATCAGATCTTGTGCTTTATTCATTTAAAATCTGGATGCCTAATACACAGTGGCTAAGAAAATGAATAACTATAATATGTTAGACACATACAGTGGAACAGCATGTAGTCAGAAGCAATAACCAGAAGTACAAAGAACAACATTAAAAATCTTAAAGCTTTAAGTGGAAGAAAAAGAAACCAAAGATATCTATAACACAATATAAATTTAAAACATACACAAAGCAAAACACTATTACTGTTCAAAGCTACATACTTAGCAAGTACTTCCAGCAAACAGGCTAGAGGGTGGATGCCTATGGAGAAAGAGGGAGACGGGGATAGGAATCAGAGACACAGGGAACAAAACCTACATGGCAGTGATCTTATACCGTTTTACTTCAATGCTGTGTTGCAATAACGCCCTCTGCCAGAATCATACCTGTAACTCCACCTGAGGCAAATCCCCCAATAAAGTGCAATCGACATCCCAATAGATGCTAAACTCTGCCACATCTAATTGCTTTTTCCGCATTAATTTCTGTACCTGAGGAAAGAAAGACAGGGAAAAAAACAGAATGACTCTCTTTATTCACTAATATATTTATTCACTCAACAGACTATTTGTGAAGAATCATGCATCAGGCCCTCTGCAAAGTGCTGGGGATACAAAATTGAATTAAAACATGGCTTTGCTCTTGCTGAGTTCAAAATCTAGCTAGCAGGGTATACAAACGTGCAAACAAATAATTTTAATTAAGCAGAGGGAAGCAGGGGAAGAATATTCAAGACATTATAAGCAAACAAAAGAGAAAATGCCCCTGTGCAGATGAATATCAAAAGATTTATAAATTTCAGACAGGGTGGGGTGGGAGGAAGAACTGGAAGACATTTCAAAGAGTAGGGTCAACGATAAAAAAAAAAAGGCCTGATATCTTCAGGGGACAGTGCATTCATCCGAGCAACTGGAACACTGTGCATGTGGCATGGGGGGGGGCAGTATTGGTACATGGGTATGAATACATATTTGGAGTAGAGAGTTAGTTAAGCGTGAAAAGCAGCTTGGAATGTTACTAGGAAAGGAAATTTATGCCTCAATAAGGAGTTTGGACTTCGTACTGTAAAACTCAAAGAACCACTGACGGTTTTGATGTAGGCATGCACCAGGATCAGGCATGTTTTAGAAACAGAGTTCTGGCAGCAGTGTAAAGCAGAGCTTCCCCTCCCCTGTGGTCCTGCCCTCAACCAGTGTGCCAGAGAAAAATGAGTAAGAGTGTGTCAAGATCATGATCAAGTTTATAGGATGGAGTTACATTTGGAAACATTTGGTTTCCAAATGAACTCCAAGTAGCAGCCACATCCATTTATCCTTGTGTGCTGTACGAATACTATGGAAAAGGTTGGGAAGCACTGGTATAAATCAAGAGCCAGGGACAGGAGCAAGAAAGTCAAAGAACAGGATATTTCATTAGCCAGAGACGAAGTAGACAGGATCCTGAATATAGTTACAGTGAGGGTGGCAAAAAGGAGCCACATTTGAGACATTTTGCAGGAAAAAATTGACAGGACGTTGTGGCCAAATGGATATAGAAGCTAAGGAATAAGAAGTGAAAGGATGAGCACAAGGCTTCCAGAGATTAGTGCAGATAAGAACACTGTGCAACTGGAACACTGTGTGTATGGCATGGGGGGAGGGTAGTATTGGTACACGTGTATCTATACATATTTGGAGTGGAAAGTTAGTTAAACACTGGGGCAGAGCTGGCAAACTTAATCTGTCAAGGGCCACACAGTAAATATTTCAGGCATTGCAGGAATATACAGTCTCTATTGTAACTACTCAACTCTGCCACTGCAGCACAAAAGCCAGTATGTAAACAAATAGGCATGGCTGTAATCCAATAAACCTATAATTACAAAACAGCCTGGGGCGGGGCGGTGGCGGGAGGGTGGAGTGAATGGGATGGGATGGGGTAGGGGGCTGGATTTGGCCCACAGGGCATAGTTTGCCAACCCCCGCTCTACAGCCAGTCCACCTAGGTTCAAACATAGTTTCAACTCTCTGCACCTTAGCATTCTCATTTATAAAATGAAGCTTGAGAATTAAATGACTTAAAGCATGTAAAGCACTAAGAACAGTGACCGGCACATAAAAGGACTCAAAAGATGTTAGCTTTTGTTTGCTTTAAGTGATTACCATTCAGTAATATACTAGAGAATAAAGGGAAAAAATTGGTTTCAAGGGGGCAAAACAGGCAGATGGAATATAATGGCATCACTCTGGTTATGACAGCCCTGAATTACCAGGGGTGTCCCACAGGTAGTTTAAAAAAAAACCATGAAAAGGAAGGTCAGAACAGCGGTGGAGAACACAGCTCAAGATTCGGGAGCCACCAGCAAATATTCCCAGATGGTAGCTGAAGCTATGAAATAGACTGAGTCCACCCAGGGGGTGCACACAGTATAAGAAGAAACTCAAGGATGAAATCCTCTCTGTGCTTCAGTTTCTTCGTGTATAAAATGAAAGAGACTGCGCCAACATTTAACGGATGGGTGAAATAACCAGCAGTCAAAGAAAATTAACTGTTCCCCTATTTCAGCAAATTAGATTTGTTCGATACAGACAAGGGACATGCATACCCACCACAGACTGTGGTGGAAAAGAATGCGACCTCACATACACAACAGCAAATGACAAAAGGCAGGGCCCAAGATTCTCTAGCCCCACTGAGTTCCTTCCTGGCTTGCAGTCAGTCACATTGCATACTCACAGGCTCATTCACAGCATTTTGCATGGACACGTTCTTAATGCAGACGCCAAATGCAAAAGGATGGGAAGGACTGGTAACACCATCTTCAAAGCGTAAATGGACATCTTGAATTTTTAACTGCAAAGGGGAGAAAAATTAAAAAATGTGTAGATAACTGCTGCAGGTAAAATACTATAGACAGGTGTCAAAATGTCTATGGACCACTAAAGTAAACCACAGCATACATTTTATATGAACCTTTACATCACACACATACCAACACTCTATGAGTTCCTAAAAGAGTAATGATCACAAATAAGACATGAGTGATGTATCTTTGTCATTAGCACAAATTTTATTAAATTATTTCAGAAGACATCTTAAAGAAACACTTAAAGTCATACTGTCATGTCCAGGTAACTGGCCCTCTCTCTCTCATTACAGCTTAACTTTGCCTCTATATTCCAGCACCTGGACCTAGGATCACCAGCAGGACATATAAACTATCTATGTATGTACGTATGTATACATGTATTTTCCCTTGCCCCTGTAGGCAGGGCACAGAAAAGGCATTCTGCTTCAATGAATTAAAAAATGATTACAGAAAATGAAAAGACAACCCACAGAATGGGAGAAGGTATCTGCATCATATATCTGATAAGGGACTAGTATACAGAATCTACAAAGAACTCTTATAACTTCAAAATAAAAAGACAAACAATTAAAAATGAGGAAAGGATTTGGACAGACATTTCTCCAAAGAAGACAGAAAAATGGTAAAAAGTATATGGAAAGATGCTCAACATCATTAGCCATCAGGGAAATGCAAGTCAAAACCACAATGAGCTACCATTTCACACCCACTAGGATGGCTATATTCAAAAAATAGACAATAAAAAGTGTTGGCAAGGTTGTGGGGAAGTTGAAGCCTTCAGACACCCCTAATGGAAATGGAAAATGGTGCAGTCACTTCAGAAAACATTCTGGCAGTTCCTCAAAAAGTTAAACAGAGAGTTATCATATGGCCCAGCAATTCTACTCCTAGGTATGTACCCAAGAGAACTGAAAATATATATCCACACAACAACATGGACATGAATGCACACAGCAGCATAATTCACAATAGTCAAAAGATAAACATGGTATATATCCGTACAATGGAATCTTATTTAGCTATAAAAAAGAGTAAAATACTGACACAAGTTATAACATGGATGACCCTTGAAAACATTATGCTAAGTGAAAGAAGACAGTCACAAAGGACCACATATTATATAATTCCATTTATAGGAAATGTTGAGAATAGGCAAATTTACAGAAACAGAAAGTAGGTTAGTGGTTGCTAGGGGCCAGGGGAAGAGAGGAATGGGGAGTGACTGCTAACTGGGTACTGCATTTCTTTTGGGGATGATGAAAATGTTCTGAAATTAGATATTGGTGATCAATTCACAACTCTGTGAATATACTTTCAAAAAGCCTAAATTGTGTACTTCAAAAGGGTGAACTTCATGGTATGTGAATTATACCTCAAAAAAAAACTTTTTTAAAATAATAATGCTGAATAAAAAATCAATGACCGCTTTAAAAAAAAAAACGGCCTGAAACAGTTCAAAGCAGTCACTTCAAATGCACCAATCTTTTTGTCAAAGTTATGAAACCACCAGCCTCTGACGGCTATCGTATTTTTTTGGGAAGTCAGATACCTTGAACACATTTGGCCTGTGTCACCTTGGCATTGTATAAAAACCCTGGAGGTAATTAATAAGTACAGGCTAATTCTCACGACATTCATGAAAATTAGCATGGACTCTGATCAAAACAAACTTGGAATTAAAGCAGGAAATGTGACCAACAGCCCCAGCACTATAGCTCATTAAATCATCACCAGATACATCAGTGAGAGATTAACTATCTGAGTGGGCTGTTCACAATTCACTATGGAGTCAATTAGAAACCATGTAGCCCAATCTCTCTTGTTTTACAGATGAAAAAACTGAGACCAGAGAGGGTAAGTGATTTGCCTTGAAATGATACAGACATCAAAGCTTCTTAGGAGGTAAATCTTTCAGCATGTGGGATTCCAATATTCAAAAAGAAAGTGGAGTAAGTGAAACGGAAGTGAAGCAAAAACTCCTACTCACACCAGATGAAGCAAGAAGAACCTGTGTCTACCAGAGATGAGGACTTGCTTTTCAGGTTCTTCCTCTAGCACAGCCTATAAAAGGGCACACCTGAGCAGCCAACCCTACAAAACTCTTATCAGTAAGTCCACAAGAAACCAGCAACTAAGAAGTGAAACACATTTAGGCCTGAGCAATCCCTTTCATGTTTATACCTATAAAAGTCAGAACTTACTTCAATATTCTCCACAATTCTGGTAACTACTGAGGCAGTAACTGAATACCAGTAGGATTCCCCTTTCTGCTGGCGTTCGTTCTGAAAAGGAAAGATGCCAGTGTTAGCAGAATCTCCAGCTTTTGCTCGTTTAATGAGTGTCACCACAACTGCTCTTAAGGATTTCTGCTTGCCTTCCATTTTTCCTCCAAGGCTTGAAGTAGTACTTTCTTGCGTTCCCTTTCCAATAGCTTCTCCTTTTCATCATTGAAATCCTGAATTTTTTCAGGGGCTCCAATTAAGTGAAGACTGGAGACAGAGATCACCCAAGGGTCCACATGGGGCCGATAAAAAGGAATCTGAAGGGTTACTTTGCCAATAAAGCCTACGAGGAAAAGGAAAAGTCTTGTTAAATGCCTGTACACGTTTTTTCCTTCTTCCCAGTTTTTCTGTATTTTTCTATGTTTGAGGAGGAAGCTCTACTTTTATCATTTATATTTTAACATAAGAAAAAAGGCAGCAGACTTGCATGTGTGAAACAAGTACTAGCAGGCTGAGGTCTGTAAGATCAAGCAAGGCATGATGAATTAGATGCTGGAAAGGGTCCAGGGAGTCTTCATCAAATCCCACGCACCACTTCTCCTCTGGAAACTCTCTTTCCCAACTGGACTACATCTTAAACTTCTTTAGTGTATCTCTCCTCCCACCTGCACACGCATAAACCCATGGGCACAAAACTCATTTCTTGTTAGTTACTAATTGGCTGGTTGATAAGTACTCTTCGACAGTTATCATACCTGTAATATGTCCAATCTTGAACATACCCATTACAAACTGCAATGTAGCTTAACATAGCAGTGGCACTCTATTGATAAAGAATTTTGATTCTTTATAGAGAGAGCCAGAGGGTCTGGTAGAATTGTGACAACTTATTTCCCATGTTCTACCATTTCTAGCCAAGCCTCCTAGAACACACACCTTCTTTAGAGGCAAGTCATCACTCCAGGAATAATGCAGAACATCTGAACTGTCCTAATGGGGCCCCCAAAGATCCACACAACCCAACTAATATTACACCTCTGAAAGTAGCACGTTATCAGAGCATGATCATTACCCGTGAAGATCTAGAATTCAAGTAGGATTGATCTATTTAAGATAATAGAATATCGTTACAGTAGAGTTTTTTTTTTTTTTTTCCGGTGGTATTTTTAATGCCAACAGCAGGTGATCAACTGTGTAGTCCGGTAACAAATTAAAAACTTTCACAACAAATAATAATAAAAAAAAAATTATTGGATTTTATCTAGAAAAATGAAACTAAAATGTATGAAATTTTTCTATATATTAAATAAAATGTACATTATAACTGAAACCATATACCAATTTTCACAACATAGAATTTAACAAGATAAGTGCACAGTTGCAACTCTAACAAATTAATTGGGGAAATGCATAATATTCTGAAAGTTAGAGGACAGCATAACATAACTTCTGTAACTTTTCATTTGTAGAACAAGCACAAAAAGGATCATTTTTGCAAAAGTATTAGAAAATATCATCAATTTTTCCAAGAGCCTCTCTTAATTCTGTACTATGCAAACAATCCTCCTTTGGAAGGACCCACAGTCCCATCATTCTGGAGGTTTTCTATTTGTCAGTGCGTTGGCTTGTGATTCTGGCAGTTCACCCATCGCTTGAACTGACTTCAGGAAAGCCTAAGTCTTTTGCAAGATTTCTATTCTACCTCACCTAGCAACTGATTTGCATTGTACTGGACTTGCATTTTACTGTGAGTACCCCAAATAAGGGGAAGATTGAATAGAATCACCAAGCTACTGTTAAATGATGAGAAGTGTCTGAATAGGGACTAATTTTATAACTGATCAGTTCATCAGTGAATATTTTTGTTCTGTGACATTTCTTTTGTGCCTTACTAGCCTAGTAACTGCCGAACTCCTATAACAACTGCTAACATCTATTCAGTGTGCCAGGAATTGTTATGAGTAATTTTCATGTACTAACTCATGTATTTCTCTCAGCAATCCTATGATGTAGGTACTATTATTACCCCCATTTAAAGAAGAGAAAGCAGACCATAGTGGTCAGGTAACTTGCCTAAGGTCACACATATTATTATCCCCATTTTAAAGAAGAAAAGGTAGACCAGAGTGGTTAGGTAACTTGCCTAAGGTCACAGAGGAAGAAAATGACAGAGCTAGAATATAACCTCAAGCATACTGCTTCAGTGCCCACATCTCATTCAACAGACTGTCTCTCAGTAACATTTACAGTAAATTCTCTGAGAACAGAACCCCCTGTATCTAGAACAGAGGTTCTCATACTTCAGTAAATGTAAGAATCACCTGGAGTACTTATTAAAAATGCAGGGTCAATAACACCCCTTCAGAGATTCTGATTCAGTAAGTCTGGGGGCTACCTAGCTTCCCGATCATCACCCCAAGGTCATCCTAATACAGGTAGTCCCCAACTTACGATGAGGTTCTGTTCCAATGACTCCATCTGACATAAGTCAAATGTCTTTTTTTTTTTTTTTAGTTTTCATTATTCTTGCCCTTTATTATCAGTGTCTTTATAAATCCAATCTTTATCTTTGGGGGTTAGAAACATTACAAATAAACTTACAGATACATTTTAACATTGTATGCAGTACATATCACTAATCACAAGATGTAAAAAAAAAAAAACCAGTCTTAAGTGTGGTTCATCATAACTCAAATACATCCTAAGTTAAAGACTACCTGTACAAGTGGCCTAGAGACCACAGAGCTAAACTCTAACACTTCCTGTCGTCTGTCTTCCTGGTCAAATAGTGCCAAACTCAAGGGTTCTCAGTTTTCAATTCCCAAACAATTTAAGACTCAAAACTGCCTCCTTCTCCTGTAGTTCCACATACCAGCTTTGACTTCAAATGGTAACTCCAGTTCTTTCAAGGCATCTTTCTTTAAGGGCAAGTTTTCTAATTCAACAGCACCTGAAAAATAAAAGTAACATCATGAAATGTTCATCCAACAAATGTATTAGGTGCCCACTGTGTGCAAAGCAGTAAAGATTAAAGGCAAGTTTTACATCTAGAACTGGGCTATAAAAAGTGATAAGGAGATCTAGCACCAGCCCACATGCTTTGTACCAATTCCTTGACCTCCCCACTCTAACATGTAAAGGCAGGTAAGCTTACTAGAGGATAAAGGGTTTAGGCAAGGGTCTAATTTTTCAGTAAAGGGTCAGAGAGTAAATATTTTAAGCTTTATGGTCTCTGTTACATATTCTCCCCCTTTTTTTTTAAACAAACTTTTAAAAATGTAAAAACTACTCTTAGCTTGCAAGCCAGATTGGGCCCACTGACGTTTGCAGTCCCCTAGTTTAGGCTAGGAGTCCCTAGGCGGTGCAAACGGTTAATACGCTCAGCTGCTAACCAAAAGGTTGGAGGTTCAAGTCCCCCTTGAGGCTCCTCAGACGAGAGGCCTGGCAATCTACTTGTGAAAAATCAGCCACTGAAAACCCTACTGAGCACATTTCTACTCTGACACACATGGAGTCACCATGAGTCGGAATCAACTCGAAGACAACTAGAAGAAGAAATATTTACCAAAGGACCATTAACATCTGAATTACCTGGGATGAAATGTAGGCTCCTGGGCTCCACCCCCAGACCTACTAAATTAGAATCTATGGGATTGAAACGCAGGAATCTTCATTTCTTAAAAAATCTCCTTCCCAACCCACTCTCATCCCACCCCCCACAAAGAAAAATAAGTATAGTACACACAAAGTTTGTGAGCCCATGGTTTAGTTTTTTTAAAAAAAAATGTCCATCAAAAGAAATTATGCTCTCTCTTCTGGAGACCACCTGGCATGTTCCTCTCTGCACCTCCACTTACAGGTATAATAACAACCAGTCAGAAAGTAAAGGAATGAACAGGCCCACCACTGTAGCATTTAAGATTTTTTAATTAACTTCAACCCAAAAGTGCAAGCTGTCTATGCAGCAGTTTTGAAGGACTAAGATGAGAGGGTGCAGCTGGTCTCTCACTCTCCTGGCTATGGAAGTCATTCATTCACACATGGGACCCAATCCCTACTTTGTACTAGAACCTGTGCTGGCCACTGGTAAGATAAAAAGATGAGAAGACAGGGTCTCCCCATCCTAAGAGGTAGGTGACAGTCATCATTTTAAATAACTGTTTGCACAATACAAGACAATTTCTTTTCTTTCCTTTTTTTATTGTTGTAGTTTAAGTGAAAATTTACAATTCAGGTTAGTCTCTCATACAAAAATTTATACATACATTGTTATGTGACCCTAATTGCTCTCCCTATACTGTGACAGCACACTCCTCCTTTCCACCCCGGATCTCCCACGTTTCAACCAGCTCCTGACCCTCTCTGCCTTCTCATCTCACCTCCAGACAGAAGCTCCCATTTAGTCTCATGTATCTACTTGCGCTAAGAAGCACACTCCTCACAAGTATCATTTGATGTCCCACAGTCCAGTCCAATCTTTGTCTGAAGAGTTGGCCTCGGGCATTGTTTTAGTTCTGGGTTGACAGAGAGTCCAGGGGCCATGGTTCCCAGGGTTCCTCCAGTCTCAGTCAGACCATTAAGTCTGGTCTTCTTACTAAAATTTGAGTTCTGCACCCCACCATTCCTCCACTCCATCAGGGACTCTCTGTTGTGTTCCTGTCAGGGCGGTCACTGGTGGTAGCCGGGCACCATCCAGTTCTCCTGGTCTCAGGCTGGTGAAGTCTCTGGTCTATGTGGCCCTTTCTGTCTCTTGGGCTAATACTTTCTTACAACACAAGACAATTCCTCAGCCACTTAAATTTGTCTGAGATACACAGTTTCAAGAAGAAGGAGTGCAAACAAAACTGTTCAGCAACCATTAACAGGTAAGAGGACCCAGAAGAAAGATAATCTTTTTACTTCAAAGATAAAATAATACAAGAAACTTGCTTATTTTCCCCTTTAAATGACTGTTCAGGCCCTGTGGGTTATTGGCTTTCAAAGAAGTACTCAAATCTAGCAATTTGGCAGGTTCTGAGCAACTGGAATCAACTTATTTTTTAGACTTTTGTGGGTACATTTGTCCACGTGGAGCCCCACATACCGTAAGACTAACCAATACCCTTCAAACTTGGAACTGAAATCACTCCCAGGGATCACATTATAGCCATACAACAGAACCTATAGGGTTTCCAAGCAGCAGCTGGTGGATTTGAACTGCAAACCTTTCAGTTAGCAGCCAAGCTCTTAATCACTGCACCACCAGGGCTCCATATAACAGACAGAACAATAACACCAGTGAGGAATGTACACCTCAAAACAATCAACTATATGAGACCTAAAGGGCAGCATTTGCCCAAAAGCAAAGTTCAGAAGGAAGGTAGGGGCAGGAAAGCTGGGCAAATGGACACAGGGAGCCCAGGGAGGAACGCGGGAGAGTGCTGACACATTTAGGGGTTTGCAACCAATGTTGCAAAATAAACTGTGCATAAATTATTGATTGGGAAACTAATTTGCTCTGTAAACTTGCACCTAAACCACAATAAAATGTTCCAAAAAAAAAAGATGAGCCAAAAAGGAAAAGTTAATAACCCCAGAGAGCCCAGAAACAACTTTACTTCGACATTTGGGGAGAAAATGATCAAAAGCACTATAGGGGAAAAAAAAACATGAAACATTTTCATTATCAACTGAAGCTGACTTACCCAAAACCAAACCCACTGCCATCGAGTCGATTCCGACTCATAGCGACCTCATAGGGTTTCCAAGGCTGTAAATCTTTACGGAAGCAGACTGCCACATTTTCTCCCACAGAGCGGCTACTGGGTTTGAATTGCCGGCCTTTCGGTTAGCAGCCAAGTGCTTTAACCACTGTGCCAGCAGGGTTTCTTGAAGTTGACTTAAAAATGGGGGAAGTATATAGTTTCTTCTTTTGAAGAACATCATTTGCCCTTTGAACTGTCCCAATTTTCAATACCCAAATCTGCCACAAAGCAGACAGGCCCTAGGTTTGTTTGGCTGCTGCACAGCCTTGGAGAAGCGGAAGGAATCGTAGGCAGTTCAAACCATGAAAAATTAAAGACGCTGGAGAGCAGAGAGCAAAGGAGAAGGGCCAGAAAGGAGAGGGAATGAGAAGGAATGGCAGCCTATCGCAAGTATGTCAAAAACAAAGGAAGAAGGCAAAACAACAGCAGACATGGTTCAAGAGAGAAGGCTTCCTAATCCCCCACCCACTCAAATATGCACACACAACTAGCCCTGCTGGGAAAGGTCCCTCCAGGGGCCATACAGTGAAGTAAGTACTCAAACGTAGGTGAGTACTTCGTAAGTAATGTTGTTGTTGTTAGCTGCTGTCAAGTCAGCCCCCGACTCACGGCAACCCCACACATAGCAGGACAGAACCATTGTGATCTATAGGGCTTTCAACAGCTGATTTTCAAAAGTAGATCGCCAGGTCGTGCTTCCTTGTCTTAGTCTGGAAGCTCTGCTGAAACCTGTTCAGCATCATAGCAACATGCAAGCCTCCACCGACAGATGGGTGGTGGCTGCATTTGAGGTGCATTGGCCAGAAATCGAACCCAGGTGACCCACACGGAAGGCAAGAATTCTACCACTGAACTGCTAATGCCCTCTTTATAAATATGAACCCTTTATAAATTTATTTCCAGCCTGATAATTTAATGTTCACTTATTTCCAGGCAGACAATTTGCAAGCTTATTCATGGATATCTCATCCAAAAAGACCTCATTTCAGGTTAGAAAAAAATCTATTCACTAGAACTGGGGTGAATTTAGAGGTTGGTCATTCTTCAGCAATCTCTAACACTACCGAATTCTCCTCACTCTGCTCTAAGTCCTTTAAAGGGCCAAAGTGAGGTTTAAAGATTGTAAGAAGAAAAACGAGGGAGGTTTAAGTTCCAAAATATACAGATATGCCCACTGTTTGGGATTGAATTGTATCCGCAAAAAGATACGTTTAAATCCTGAGCTCTTATTATATTCTACTGCCTCCTCTTTTTCTATCATCCCATAACACAGAGTCTTGCCCAGAGCAAGTGCTGAATAAATGTTTGTTGAGTGACTGAACAAGCAGAGTCTTAGAGCAAATGCTGTCTCTGTCCTTCAACTAGTCATATGTTACTTTGCATTTTTATTACTTTGAGCACAGGTACACACAATCTACCCTTGAAGTCCTAACCTCCGTACCTGTGAACTGAGAAGATTGTAAAACTTTCATAAAGAATTTTGAAATTAAAATGCCCATGCATTTTCAATTGGCATAACACAGCTTATAAAGACAATGCTCTACATTCCACCTTGGTGAGTAGTGTCTGGGGTCTTAAAAGCCTGTGAGCGGCCATCTAAGATACTCCACTGGTCTCATCCCTTCGGGAGCAAGGGAGAATGAAGAAAACAGGATACAAGGAAGAGATTAGTCCGAAGGACTAATTGTCCACAGCTACTAAGGCCTCCACCAGACTGAGTCCAGTACAGCTAGATGGTGCCCGGCTACCACCACTGACTGCTCTGACCAGGATCACAACAGAGGGTTCTGGACAGAGCCGGAGAAGGATGTAGAACATAATTCTAACTCACAAAAAAAAGACCAGATTTACTGGTCTAAAGGAGACTGGAGAAACCCCAAGAGTATGGCCCCCAGACACCCTTTTAGCTCAGTGGGGAAGTTATCTCTGAGGTTCACCGTTCAGCCTGGGAGTGGACAGCCCCATAAAACCAAATGAGACTAATGAGGTACAGTAGTCCAGTGACAAGGGCCAGAAGGCAGAAGGGGACAAGGAAGCTGGTGATAGGGAACCCAAGGTTGAGTAAGGATATTGTTGATGTGTTGTGAGATTGTTAACCATTGTCATAGGGCAACATGTGTAGTAACTGTTAAATGAGAAACTATTTTGTTCTGTAAGCCTTCATCTTAAGTGAGAATAGCAGCACAATTGGAAGAGCAGAGTCAATGTCACTGAACTGTGCATGTAGAAATTTTTGAAATGGTGTATCTTTGGCTATGTGTATTTTCACCAAAAAAAAAGTTGAGAAGTTAGAGGGTTGACATGTTGTGGGGTTGTTAACCAATGTCATAAAACAATATGTGTACTACTGTTTCATGAGAAACTATTTGTTCTGTAAGCCTTCACCTGAAGTACAATAAAAAATAAAATAAAATGCCCATGCATTTTAATACTTTGTTTTTTGAGACTTGCTGGTTAAGTGAATATTGTTTCCTTAAACATTAAAATATAATGTAAACTTTTAATATACGCACTTAAAACGTTATAAAACTCTTGTGGCCTTGTTTGGAAATAGGGTTTTTCTTTTGTTATCAGTTAAATCAAATGAGGTCATACCAGTGTAGGGTGGGTCCTAATCCTAATCCCTTCTGAGTGGTGTTTTATAAAAGGGAAGAAACAGGAAGAAGACACCTACAAGCTAACAACTGCCAAGAAACACTTGGGGCTACCAGAAGTTGAGAGAGACAAGGAAGGCTCTTCCTCTGAAGCTGACAGAGAGACAGCATAGCCCTGGTGATGCCCTGAATTTAGACTTCTAGCCCCCAGAACTGGGCAACAATGAACTTCTCTTTAAAGCCACCTACTTTGCGATATTTTATCACAGCAGCCCTAGGAAACTAAGACACTCACGGACTAAAGTTCAGATTCCTTGAGTGGCAGAAGGTAGAGACCTTCTGGTCCTAAACTACCCCAAACATGACCCTGCGAGATTTCAGCCTTCTGCCTTTGCTTACACACTCCATTCTCCTTGGGATGTGGTAGCCCCTCCCGTGCCACCCATCTAAATCCTGCCAAGACCCAGCTTAAAAGCTACCTCCATAATTGCTTTCCCAGAGTCCTAAAGATAGAATAAATGGCTCCCCTCCTTTGTACCCCACGGCATTACACCTGTTATCTCTAGTATACTACTTGCATTACTGTGGAGCCCTGGTGCTGCAATGGTTAAAGAGGTCGGCTGCTAACCAAAAGACTGGCAGTTCAAATCCACTAGCTGCTCCTTGGAAACCCTGTGAGGTGGTTCTACTCTGTCCTATAGGGTCACTATGAGTCAGAATCAACTTGATGGCAATGGGTTTGAGTTTTTTTGGTTTGGTGTATTATTGTATAATTTCTTTCTCCCCAACAGGTTAACAGCTCTCTGAGAGCAGGGACTATGGAGGTGGGGGTGGAATAATAATAATAGCAGCTCTCATTTAGTGAGATTTTACTGTGTCAAGCTCTTCATAAGCATTATCCCTTTTAATCCTCACAACAATCTGAGGAAATACTATTATCTTCTCCATTTTTGAGATGAGAAAAATGAGGCTTAGAGGACAAGCAATGTGCTCAAACATCACAGAGCTGGCAAGTGGTAGTGCCGGAGTTCACACCAGATCTGTCTGATCTCAGGCAGCAAGAGGGCGCAGGGCTGAAGAGGGGGCTTCAGTAACTGCCCACAGTCACGCCAGCTTGGAAGCAGTGAAACCAGAGCCTGAGCTCTTACTATGTTCTACTGCCGCCTCTTTTTATATACATAGAGTCTTGCCCAGAGTTGGAGCTCAACAAATGTTTGTTGAGTGACTGAATCTTACAGCAAGTGCTATCTCTGTCCTTCAACTACTCATGTTACTTTGCATTTTTATGACTTTTAGCACATGTACACAATCTACCCTTGAAGTTCAACCCACCAGCCAATCATATGTTGATGATTATGATGATACAAAACTAACACTGCCTGAGGGCCCACAACATGGCAAGCACAGTTCCAAGCATAATGACCCACATTAATCTGTTAGTCTTCAGAACTTATGAGATAGTTAATATTATCTCCAATTCACAGGGGAGAAGACTGAGGCACGGAGAGGTAAGGTAATTTGCCTAAGTTGCTGGTAAATGGGGAACCCTGGTGGTGCAGTGGTTAAGAGCTCGGCTGCTAACCAAAAGTTTCACAGTTCGAATCCATCAGCCACTCCTTGGAAACCCTATGGGGCAATTCTACTCTGCCCTGCAGGGTCACTATGAGTCGGAATCAACTCGACGGCAACGGCTTTTTTGGCACCGATAAATGGAGGAACTGAGATTCAAACCCACAGTCTGGCTACAAAATTCATACTCTTGACCACTACTTCTGTCTCCTCTATATCTCCCAAAGCAACTGTAACAGTGAATATTTGCAGATTGTGAAATAAGATTCTTATTCCTACCTTCTGACCTCCACCCCAAACACTGCTTAACTATGTCATCAAGATCAACAGTGTCGACATCTTTACAAAACCATTCTCTCAGTACACAGCAATGCTCCCAGGAATTTTCTGGCCAAGAACTGCAGTGTGCTTAGGATCTATAAGCATGGGATCCCATACTAATACTGGTTATGAAAGAGAAAGCATTTCTCTATTCTTCAGAGAAAGATTCCTCAAATTCCAGTTACGTTAAACAAGCCATACAGACTAATATTTTTTAAAGGAAAATGAGCACAGAAGAGCAATTTAAAGAACAATATAGATACACACAATTATCATTACAATATATGTTGTCTAAATTACAGAGATGAGAAATCTATTATTAGCACAGACTTCATGGTGCATCAGATACCACAAAATTCCTATTTATTCATTTCTTCAGCAAACATCCTCTTACCATACCACTCTTGAAAGACAGCCTCCTCTTTTACTAGCAAGGTTGTAGTTTGCAGTTCTCTTTCTAGCCCCTTTTACCTACTCCATAGAACCTCAGACCTTCAAGTGTGTCTGAGAACTTCAATAAGCAACCAGCAAGATGAACTCAGCACTACTATTGCAACTTGAACAAGTTCTCATCCCTACAGACTCGTCACTTTCACTTTCCACTAAGCAGCTGGCTTTTAGGTAGAAGGAAAAGGAAGGCGAGAATAGGAAAGAACCCACTTCTGTTTCCAATGAAAGGAAGGAGAGGAGGTGCAACTGTGACAGCTCCTTCAGCCTATCACTGCCACAATCGTTTCACTGGCTTAGCTGGGTCAACAACTTAGTTGGGACAACTTTGGGAACAGATGAACCACTGGCACCCTATTCTCAGACTATAACCAACATCAGTATCACTGCTATCTCTAGTAACCTGTCCTGGTCCACTTGCCAAAACGCATGTTCCTGGGAAGCTGAGGTTTTCAATGTATTTGAGGTCTCCTTTCCATTTTTCTATGATTTTACATGCTTACAAACTGACTTTATCTTCTTTCTCTTCATGTGTTCATGGATTCCATTTTTAGCTGAGCAAAGAGGTTTTAAATTAAAACGAAGAAAAGGAGAAAATGCACTTTTCCAATTCTAACACCAAATTACTGGGCTGTGTTTACCAAATATAGGTCTGTAAATATAGGGTCTCAACCTTTAATTAGCATGATGAGACCTCAGAAACTCTGTTGAAGACCACACAGAAACATATTTTAAAACTTCTATTGGGCATCTGTTATATGCCAGGAAGCATATAATTATTAAATATTACTCCATTTGATCCTTATAAACACATTAAATGTTACTCCATTGGATCCTTATAAAACCCACTGCTGTCAAGTCAATTCTGACTGACAGCAACCTCGTGTAGCAATCCTCTTTTTCTAAAGAAAATTGAGGATCAGAGTTTAAATGACTTGTTCACATAGCTAATAAGGGATAGAGCAGGCTTTAAAGCCAAATTCAATGCCACTGGCACTACATCATGGCTACCTCCATAAAGCTCTAAAATTAACTGGTTAAAGCAGTCACCAGTGATGTAGTCTTTTTTTTTTTTTTTAATAGCTGCCTAAAATCTACAGAAATATAACTACACACTTAAGTTACCCTAATAATAATCAGTGTCACATGGGAGAACACATTTCTTTTTATACATATTTAATACAAAGCCATCTGGACATTAAAACCTGTGGACATCAAGTCAATTCAGACTTATAGCAACCCTACAGGGCAGAGGAGACTGCCCCAAAGGGTTTCCAAGGAGTGACTGGTAGATGTGAACTGCCAGCCTTTTGATTAGTAACCGCAGCTCTCAACCACTGTGCCATCAGTTTTATTATTCTTAGTGCCACCTGCAAAGCTTTGTACTTTATACCAAAGAGAACTACATGTGCTCACCTTTCAGAAGCGCAACCGAGAGCTGGTCAGTGTTGAGGTTATTGACGTATTTCCCCAGATAGGTATTGAGGACCCAGGCTACAAGACCTTCCAACATGACTATATCCTCAGGAAAAGGTGGTTAAAAACCATGGATCATTCTTTATTTCTCTTTCTCATGGTCACAGAAGAATCTATGAAAGAAAAAAAAAAGAAATCAACAGAAAGACTAGATGATTTCCTAAACTGATTTCCTACTCTACTTACCCCAAGATGGAAGAATGCAACGTACAGATTTAAAAAGATGGGATGAGAAGCATGTAAGACACCCTAGTCAGTAAATGGAGGGCCAAATGATACACTACATTTTGATACAGCTGCAAGAAATAGTCACGCTTATAAATGTAGCAAAAAAAAAAAACAATCTGCAATTCAAAGTTGTGCACCTTTTTGATGCAACTGCTCATTGAACTGCTTGCTTTTAGTGGGGATCAGATCATCCTGATCAGTGATTCTCATTGGGGCATGTCTGGAGACCTTTTAGATTGTCATGACTGGGGAATGCTAGTGGCACCTTGTGGGTAGAAACCAGGGATGCCACTAAATATCCTACAATGCACGGGACAGCCTCCCCACCACACACACAACAAAGAAGTGTTCAGCTCAAAACATTAACAGTGCTGAGGGTGAGAAATCCTGATCTAGATTAAGGTAAAAATGTCCTGGGAGATTTATGAATGAACTTCACATTTTGCAGTGATTCTCACTAAGGTTGCCCTAATTCACTTTTGCAAATTTGTTCATCGGAATCATTTGTAAAATAATACAAATGGGAGGGAGAAGGTAGTGCTTTATCACTATTCTGTAATGTCCTGGAACTCCATGGCTGGTATCTGGACACCAGACGATGCTGTTACAATGAACTGTCTTAGTCAACAAATGCCAGAAATCCTCTGGTTCCAACTACAGCATTTAGATTCAGTACTGAATTGCTACTAGCCTATTATAAGCACTAGTGTTTATCAGTATTAAAAAAGAGACTGGTTTTATAAAAAGTTAACAAGAGAGAAACTGAAGCACAAAAGTTCCATTGGTTTCTCATAGGGCAACATTTGTAGTAACTGTCAAATGGGAGACTATTTTGTCCTGTAAGCC